>NC_134275.1:16626702-16834202 GCF_031893055.1 Leptodactylus fuscus | reverse complement strand
ATGAACCTGGGGGCAGAGATGGGGGACATGAAACTGGGGGCAGAGATGGAGGGGACATGAATCTGGGGGCAGAGATGGGGGACATGAATCTGGGGGCAGAGATGGGGGGACATGAATCTGGGGGCAGAGATGGGGGACATGAATCTGGGGCAGAGATGGGGGACATGAATCTGGGGGCAGAGATGGGGGACATGAATCTGGGGCAGAGATGGGGGGGACATGATTCTGGGGGCAGAGATGTGGGGACATGAATCTGGGGGAAGAGATGGGAGACATGAATCTGGGGGCAGAGATGGAGGGGACATGAATCTGGGGGCAGAGATGTGGGGGACATGAATCTGGGGGCAGAGATAGGGGACATGAAACTGGGGGCAGAGATGGGGACATGAATCTGGGGGCAGAGATGGGGGGACATGAATCTGGGGGCAGAGATGGGGGGGACATGAAACTGGGGGGCAGAGATGGAGGGACATGAATCTGGGGGCAGAACTGGGGGGACATGAATCTGGGGGCAGAGATGGGGGACATGAATCTGGGGCAGAGATGGGGGGGACATGATTCTGGGGGCAGAGATGTGGGGACATGAATCTGGGGGAAGAGATGGGAGACATGAATCTGGGAGCAGAGATGGAGGGGACATGAATCTGGGGGCAGAGATGTGGGGGACATGAATCTGGGGGCAGAGATGGGGGGACATGAATCTGGGGGCAGAGATGGGGGGGACATGAAACTGGGGGGCAGAGATGGAGGGACATGAATCTGGGGGCAGAACTGGGGGGACATGAATCTGGGGGCAGAGATAGGGGACATGAAACTGGGGGCAGAGATGGGGACATGAATCTGGGGGCAGAGATGGGGGGACATGAATCTGGGGGCAGAGATGGGGGGACATGAATCTGGGGGCAGAGATGGGGGGGACATGAAACTGGGGGGCAGAGATGGAGGGACATGGTTCCCCTGAAACGAGCATTTTTCCCATAGACTATAATGGGATTCGATATTCCATCAAGTAGTCGAATATTGAGGCTCTACTCGAATCGAATATCAAATCTCGAATATTTCACTACTCGCTCATCTCTATTTATTACCTATCTGGACTTCGAACTTCTCAAACTCAGTGCCAGGTCTTGTCAATCTTTGTACAGCAGGGATAAAAATCAACCTGATGTTTTCTGCACAATTTCTAAAAATCACACACAATGAACAGTTTTTATAGACAAAGTAGTAAACTATGAATCAGAAAGATGCTAAGTAATATCTGTGTATAGGTGTGAATGCTGCAAACTAGAATGAGGAAAAATTCGAGAATAGTTCTTTATTTTTAAAGACGGTTCAGAAATTTATGGTAGTCCAAGTGTACAGTCACTATAAGGGTATATTCACACATGTCAAATTTGTTGTTGAAGGTTTGTGACTTTCCTATTCTTCTGAGTGAAATCTGCAGAAGTTTATGGAGATAGAAAAAAGACTATGATGAGTAACATCTGGCGGTGTTATGTGAGCCACATGACTAGTATTCTTATGGGGGCCCTGTGTGTGGGACACTGAGGCCGGCACTACTGTCACAACTTTATGTGACTGGCTCAGTTATTATCAATGATTTGCTGTGTTATGACGTACTGAAGCCGGTGCTATAGAGGCCTAGTTATTGGGGGTCTTATGGCTTTCTATGTTATGACGTGTACTGTGGCAGTATCTATAGAGGCCTAGTTATTGGGGGTCTTATGGCTTTCTATGTTATGACTTGTACTATGGCCGGTGCTATAGAGGCCTAGTTATTGGGGGGTCTTATGATTTGCTATGTTATGACGTGTACTGTGGCAGTACCTATAGAGGCCTAGTTATTGGGGGTCTCATGGCTTGCTGTGTTATGACGTGTACTGTGGCAGTACCTATAGAGGCCTAGTTATTGGGGGTCTCATGGCTTGCTGTGTTATGACGTGTACTGTGGCAGTACCTATAGAGGCCTAGTTATTGGGGGTCTCATGGCTTGCTGTGTTATGACGTGTACTGTGGCAGTACCTATAGAGGCCTAGTTATTGGGGGTCTTATGGCTTGCTGTGTTATGTTGTGTACTGTGGCAGTACCTATAGAGGCCTAGTTATTGGGGGTCTTATGGCTTGCTGTGTTTTGTTGTGTACTGTGGCAGTATCTATAGAGGCCTAGTTATTGGGGGTCTTATGGCTTTCTATGTTATGACTTGTACTATGGCCAGTGCTATAGAGGCCTAGTTATTGGGGGGTCTTATGATTTGCTATGTTATGACGTGTACTGTGCCAGTACCTATAGAGGCCTAGTTATTGGGGGTCTCATGGCTTGCTGTGTTATGACGTGTACTGTGGCAGTACCTATAGAGGCCTAGTTATTGGGGGTCTCATGGCTTGCTGTGTTATGTTGTGTACTGTGGCAGTATCTATAGAGGCCTAGTTATTGGGGGTCTCATGGCTTGCTGTGTTATGTTGTGTACTGTGGCAGTACCTATAGAGGCCTAGTTATTGGGGGTCTTATGGCTTGCTGTGTTATGACGTGTACTGTGGCAGTACCTATAGAGGCCTAGTTATTGGGGGTCTCATGGCTTGCTGTGTTATGACGTGTACTGTGGCAGTATCTATAGAGGCCTAGTTATTGGGGGTCTTATGATTTGCTATGTTATGACGTGTACTGTGGCAGTATCTATAGAGGCCTAGTTATTGGGGGTCTTATGGCTTGCTGTGTTATGTTGTGTACTGTGGCAGTATCTATAGAGGCCTAGTTATTGGGGGTCTTATGGCTTGCTGTGTTATGTTGTGTACTGTGGCAGTATCTATAGAGGCCTAGTTATTGGGGGTCTTATGGCTTGCTGTGTTATGTTGTGTACTGTGGCAGTACCTATAGAGGCCTAGTTATTGGGGGTCTCATGGCTTGCTGTGTTATGACTTGTACTATGGCAGTACCTATAGAGGCCTAGTTATTGGGGGTCTTATGGCTTGCTGTGTTATGTTGTGTACTGTCGCAGTACCTATAGAGGCCTAGTTATTGGGGGTCTTATGGCTTGCTGTGTTATGTTGTGTACTGTGGCAGTACCTATAGAGGCCTAGTTATTGGGGGTCTCGTGGCTTGCTGTGTTATGACTTGTACTATGGCAGTACCTATAGAGGCCTAGTTATTGGGGGTCTTATGGCTTGCTATGTTATGACGTGTACTGTGGCAGTACCTATAGAGGCCTAGTTATTGGGGGTCTCATGGCTTGCTGTGTTATGACTTGTACTATAGGAGTTGCTATAGAGGCCCAATGTCCTGCAGGGCTATGACAATGCTATAGCTCTTATTGTTTAGGGGCAAAGCATCTGGCGCTCGTATAAGGACATTGGGGCTGTCTGTCTGTGTAAAGGCCGGGTTAATGTGACTTTCACTTTAACAAGGAAACAATGGCTGTAACTATTATAGGGTCTCTTAGCCAGCTATGTTTTGGGGTATTATGTCTGGCCCTGTTAAGTCTTTTAATGATTTTGCTTAGTACCAGTTTCTTCCAGTCACCTCAGGAATACAAGTTTACAAGTTTATTGTACAATTTTGATGCATGTATTCGCCAAAAGCTAGAAATGCTTTTAGTAAGTGGTATGACACAGCAGGATCAAGCTGTAGCCACCGCTCGCTTGTTGGCAGATATACAGGTTCTAGCATGCAGCTTATTTGGCGTACTGGGACTTGCAATTTCACCCGAGTTGCAGACCAGAATAATACACACTTATACATTTACTGACAGTCTGTAAAAATAGTGTCAGGTCTAAGAACTAGGCTGTATCCTTCTCTCATGTAGAGGGAACTTGTATAGGTTGTGTTTATATTGTTGCGCTGAGCTATGGATATGCATAATACCTGAAGTAAATGACTTTGCTGTCATTTTTGTGTCCTGCTATATTGGGAGATTTTAAGCACCCCTAACAATTTAATCTACTGGGTACAACACCGACATTGATATCCATAAGAGTTCCAAATATAATGCCGTCAACATGTCATCCATATTAATCACATGCCCTCTGTAAAGCGCTAGAAACATGTCCCGTATAAAGTATTATTCACAGGCCCATCCAGTGGTGCAACTAGTCTTGTGGGCCCCGGGTGCAATCTTTTGTCCGGGCCCCCTACCTCATCCCAACAGCAAATTCTTGATGGTGATGGTTGTGGGTGCTAAGGAGTTTCATCAACCTTAGTGTGGTTAGGGGAATCTGTGGGTCTCCTTGGCTTATAGGCAAATTGGAAGGTGAAATCTCAATACTGATGCCAGTGCATATGGAACCCCTAAGGTTCCTGGGCCCCGGTGTGACTGCACCCTCTGCACGCCTTCAAGTTACACCCCTGGGCCCATCATATATAATGCTAGACACCAGCGCCCTACTATGAAGCGCATATCACAGCCCCTGCACAGTGTGCCCATCATAGATCTCCATATGAAATCCCAACCTACACATTACAAGCACAGGAGACACATAGGGAGCCTTCACACGGAGTAAACACGCGTGTATTTTTGCAAAATGTATGTGTAAAAATAAGACTCCCATTGACTTCAATGATATTTTTTACATGTGGTAAAATGTCATTGAAGTCAATGGAGGTCTTATTTTTACCAGTGTATTTTGCAAAAATACACACGCGTTTACTCCGTGTGAAGGCTCCCTTAAAGCTTTTTGAGAACTAATAAGTAACCAAAGCTTTTGGGACTCAGACTAGAGGAACAACTCCTCGGATAGTGAGGCTGAGTCCACAATTCTGAACAATCATATTAAATGGGGAATGCTATAAGAGCTTATTGGCCTTGGCGTAAATAAAGGGGGTGTCGGATCCATGATATGATGCGCCCTACTGGCACCTAATCCAACAAGCCCTATAGGCTATAATAAGTATTGTTCAGTATTACCAGCATAGCGGTCATCATTTTACTGGATAAAATAGGGGAAGATATTTTCTCCTGCACTTTTGAGTGACTCTGCAGCAAACGCTCCTAAATTAGCTTCCAACCCAGATGTGAACACGGTCTTAGAGGAAGTAGCTTCTTCTCGTGCCAGAATCTGAAGGCAGGAGCACAAATATTTAAGCTTGCAAGGGAAAGACTACACTAAGCGTTAAGGAGCGCTATTCATTTTCAGCTAAATGTACGTTTTTATCAGAATCGTTTCGATAGAAGGCTGAGACCATTGTTAATATGATAAAAAGTCAAGGAAATAACATCATCCTATCTTTAGAGAGCCCAATAAATGAACCATTTCCTTGAAAAAGCTGTTTTGCTAAATATGCATATAAGGATCAAGAGCAATGGGGATTCCAGAACCTCCAAGGGGCTCTGTGTTCTGGCGAAAACCTGAAGCTTTGGTAAGCCCCATCACCTAATCAGTCTCTTGGACAAACCAATGTTGCCAATAACAAGTCAAGAGATAGGTTGGAGTAATTTCCTTGAGCTTTGGCAGTAATAGGCCAGCGTCATGATCATTTCCTATAGTAGAGAATTAGAAAGATTTATGTTTTCTTTCCCTTTAGTCACAGAAGCCTTTGGGGGTTTCTATGGTCAGAGATTGGTTTGTTATGATTTCAGGCTCTGCTTATGGAGGAGACAAACATTTTTCCTTTCATTCCCAATCTCGGAATAACCCTTTCCGGAAGTGACCCTTCTATATTTATCATCAGGTCTCCAAGGTCACATCTGGATTAGATTTTGCTTGTTTGTGATGGTGTGTGAACAAGCAGACCCGAAGGGTGTAGGCTAATTTTGGGGTTGGCGTATTACACTCCTGGACACTGGCTCCATAAACATTGCCTCACCAGGAACTTAAGGAGAAAGATCCACCAAAGCTGAGCTTCTCTCATTATAGAGGAGCTATATTTATAGATGAGATCAGATTTGCTGGTGCATTTATAGGCGCCTTTTATTGTAATGGCTTATTGCCTGAGATAACTTCTTCTGCCAACGCACAATTCTACTAAAAGTCAAATATCTTGTAAGTTGCAACCTTGTGGCTGGCTAGAGATAATAAGGAGGCATCATTGACTTCTAGAAAAATTTCCTGGATGCCAGGGCTGGAAGACGTGCCAGATGACGACTCAAGAGCCCAGCGAGTGGATTGGTGCCCTGTCTGGATGAAAGAGTGGGCATGACGTGGCATCAAGGAAACTCTGCTTTTGACACTCATGATTTAGGGGGGACAGAAACCAGAGAAGGAGTTTTGTGTTGTCCTTCTAGTGCTCTGCATTTAAACTGGACTGGTACTATGGGTGGAGTGTTGTCCAGTAGGGTTGAGCGATCGGGATCGGAAAAGATCAGATTCCGATCGGCGATTGAGTAAATTTCACGATCGCGTTCGGAATTCCGACCCAATCTTTTCCAGCGGGATCGAGATCGGAGGTTAACTCAAGATTGGCTCAACCCTAAAAGTGAATTTTCCTATAGAGAAGCATTGACTAGGGTTGAGGATTGGGATTGAAAAAGATCGGATTCCGATTGGTGATCGGAATCGAGATCAGCTGGAAAATGATCGAACATCGGATTTTAAAATTGATCTTGAAATCTCAAGATCGGCTCAACCCTATTGTCCAGCTGCAAAAAATAACATTGCCACAGTTAGGACCTTCCGGCATTTATTGGGTGTACACTGAAGGAGAGCCCCCTCCACCACGGTTCTGATGCATTCTGGTAAATGTGAAAAGTTTTCTTGTAGAATGGCTCATCGGAGTCATAGTGACATCAAGTAAAGTCCAGGGTGTTCTCAGACTTATGGTGCAACCGGCCATGAAGGTCAAGATTATCAGCCTTGGTTCCAGATTGCTCACCCTAAAGTTTATGTTGTGTTCATAAAAGGGGTTTTCTCACCCCAATGCATGTTTTACATTGATGACCTATCCATAGGATAAGTCTTCAGTATCTGCTCTGTGATGGTCCATTGCTTCTATTCAAGTAATAGGCTCAGAGTTGCAGTTCCCTAGTGCCACCACTATACAGTGGATGGCACCACTGCAGCTCCAATCCTCTTACAAATCAAATCAAAAAAGTTTTATTGGCACGTCCGAATATACATTTAGCATTGTCAAAGCTAAGAGAGTGGTTGGAGGTGGGGGCGGGCGTGGAGTGGGTGGATGGGTGGGAGGGTAGTTGGTTTGGGGGTACAATAGTCCTTGGGGTTTCGTCATTCTCCTCGTTTGGTGGCAGGTGGATGATGGACTTGTGGGTATGGGCGGGCATAGATGGGGTGATAATGGGGTATAATAGTCCTTGGGGTCTCATCTTCCCCTCATTTGGTGGCAGCTGGACACGTATTGGGCAGCCTTCTGTGCCTGGAGGCAACCAAAACAGCTGATCTGTGTGGGTCCAGACAATAGCTGTGCACTACACAGACTTCTAACCTAATAAACATCTGATCAATTAAAGGCTTTTTCCGGCCCAAAATTAATTTTTTTTATCCTGATATCCTATCCATAGGGCTGATCATCAGTATGTGATCTATCAGGGTTCGGCACCTGGCCCTCAAACAGATCAGCTGTTCTAACCGCTGCAATTACCTAGCACCACCACCATACAGGGGATGGCGCTGCTGTGCCACTCCTACCATATTACTTGAATAATGGCGGTGCTGTATCCTGTCACTGGCTGCCAAGAGGAAGCTAGAACACATACTGAGGTCCTGTCACGTGGATCCTGTGGATAGGTCATCAGTATCAAAAATCAGTTTATGGCTGGAGAACTCCTTTAAAATAGCGATTTAATAATACCCCAGTAATAACATCTCCCTTTTGCCCTTATGCATTACAAATGAGCCCCTTTGTATCGCCTTATGAGTTATTATAGCGCCACCATACAACAGTCTCTGTTAATGAATAATAGTTCCCCTTTATAAATAGAACTGCAACAAAAAAAAAACCGCTGCGTTTCCACCACGTGGCGCTTCAGCCTAAAAGAAGCTCCTTTGACCGGACTCTGAGCCTGGTGGTGTGGAACGTGGCGTGTGACAACTCCAGACAGCGGACTCCTGACAACCAAGTTAACTCTTTCAAAGCTGGATGTTCACTGGATGTTGTATTATCGATACGGGTTTTCTATAAGTTCAGAACAACATTGAAGAGTTCGGTCTGACTGTCAGTGTATTTCCCCTTCCTTATTCGCAGCGTCTGTGTGATGCCGCCTAAATTACATACTAGGAATAATCTCCATGACTTTTCTGTGAATCGTAGGCTGAATCATAGCAGGCAAGACCAAACTATATTTACTGCAGCTCACACGTCTGCTACGTGGACTGCAACATGGGGGTGAGGGGGGGCTCAAAGCAAAGACCTCCAAAGCAAACAGTTTTAACATTAGTGCATTAAGGTTAAGGCCTCACGGGAAAAATCGCGGCGGGAACGCAGAGTTTTAAACAGAAAGTTTGTGGAGTTTTCCTACGCGGACTTTCTGTTATAGTTATATCTACAGGAAAGTGGCTGGCGTTTTCGTAGATATAATGGACATGCTGCGATTTCCATAACCGTGCCGGTTTTGTAAATCGCAGCATGTCCATGCTGCGGTTTGAAACGCAAAGTAGGCATGGGATTAGCATGAATCCCATCCATTTTGTAGATACTGTAAAACGCTGTGATTTTTCCTGCGGTTTTCAGCGGTTTCCAGCCTATGGGCCCCCGTCCTCAGAAAGATTTTTAAGGGAGCCACAATCCCTACTACATAGCAAGCGTAGAGTAATCTGGATAGGGAACAGTACTAAGTGAATCCTGTCTATGATGTAGTATATACAGTGGTAGGGTTCTCAGTCCACCGGATTCATAGGACCTCATTTATCAAATATAGTCTAGTTTGTCCATAACAAACAATCTGATCTCAGCTTTAATTTCTTAAAGGGATCCTATCATTAAAACTCAATTTTTTCCCCCTAACTTGTAGAAATAGCCTTAAGAAAGGCTATTCTTCTCCTACCTTTAAATGTCTTCTCCGCGCCGCTGTTCTGTAGAAATCCCGGTTTTCGTCGGTATGCAAATGAGTTTTATCGCAGCACTGGGGGCGGGCCCCAGCGCTCAAACAGCACTGGGGGTGTCCCCAATGCTGCGAGAGAACTCTCCCGCACCGCCTCCATCTTCTTCAGGAACGGGGTCTCTTCACGTCTTCTTCCGGCGGTGGCTTCAAACTTCTAGGCCTCGGGCAGTTGAATGCGCATGTCCCCCAGCCACAAGAAAATGGCCGCTTACAATACTATGTAGGGTACTATTAAGGATCAATTTTTAAAAGTCAGACAACCCCTTTGTCAATGAATGTGTGTGTGGGGGGTAAGCAGGACTCTTACTGTCTCTCCTAGGAGTCCGGTCAGGATTTACTCTGCTCTTTAGTTATATAACCTGCTCCAGATGATATATAATACCTATATACATCATAGAACTCAGCTTCTATATTTTGTTCTCAGAAAGGGGCAGCAGAAATCCCTACCAGCCTCATCTATAGATAAAAACATTCAGAAACCGTGGATTTCATATTATTTTTGACCCTATTGCCATAGTTTTCATGTATTTACTCTTTACAACCAAAAATATATTTATATTCCATTTCCACACAATAAAAAAGCTTTTTCTTTTCTTTTGCAGCTGTTTGTATCTCAAAAGGACAGGAAATCTGAAGGTAAGCCATATACCACCAAGATAAAGAACTGATTTATTTGCAAAGTATGTAAGGCTGCTTTCATATCTGCGCATGCACGGATTCATTAAATGACAGATACCAACAGATCCCCAAAACCCCACTGTCTGCCAATAAGTATTTGGACACCCATGCCAATGAAGATATCTGCGGTCGTGATGTATGTTGCACCTTCTGTCGTTAAATAGGAAACAGCATTGGTATTAGTTGCATGCAAGATGCCACGAAGTGCAGAGTTGTCCGATTTCGAGAAAGGGGTAATTGTGGGGTACCACAGAAATGGTCGACCCTTAAGGGACATAGCAAGCGAACTGAATTACCCAAAATCGACAGTGTTCTATGTGATTATGAAGTGGAAGGTGAACGGTGATTGTCGGAATGTGCCCCGAGTCGGCAGACCCCCGAAACTGGGAGATAGAGACCAAAGACGAGTGCTGGCCAGAGAAACCGCACCCAACCGATGGCTCCCATACACCAGGAGTCTCACCAGGCATCCGGGAGTATTGTGTGGCTCAATCCCATCCGTAAGGAAGCGTCTGCTGGGGTCTACCAACTATTGGATAGGAAGAAATGGTTTTCTATTCTACCGCAGGGGTCCACATACTTATTGGTAGACAATGTAATTATGGTCTGTTGGGTATCCATTATGGTATCTGTCATTTTTCCACACGGTAAAGTCTTGTATGCAATGTTTAATGGACTTTGTGATGGAGTTGTAGAGCATTTGATGTAGATATAAGTATATACCCTTATAATATCACTGTCACTGTACCTGGTGCATTCACATTATATTCCTAGAGCTGTTAGGACTAAGAGCTTTAGGGTCCATTCACACGGAGGAAAAGGGTCAGGAATTTGGTGTGGAATTTCCGTGTTGAAAAAAAGCCTCTCATTGACTTCAATGGGTTCCTTTGGGTCCCATTGAAAACAATGGGATGCTTTTTTTTCAGCGCTAAAATTCCACACCAAATTCCTGACCCTTTTCCTCCATGTGAATGGACCCTTAGGGTCCAAAGCATTTACCATCTTTCCAGGCAGTAACACAACCATAGCTTGAGATTGACGTCTTCTATTTCTTACTACGTATTATTACTGGAGATTTGCTGTGTTTTTTTAGATGACGTACCACAATGGTCACACTTGTTATCTTAGTGCAGTTTTATAAGACAGCTCTCTCGTGGTGTTTTGTGGGACTCGGTTATTGATACATCATGATTGATGACGCTTGTCATGGTTGGACTTGGGAAGGTCAGGATGGTTATGAAGGGCTGACGGAAGTGGCGAGTGTGATGTGAGAGATGTCAACACTTCAACCTCAGGTCACTTCTCACTAACATTTCACAGTCATGGGTGTCTGGACAAAGCATGTGATGGCCTTCAGAGGTTACTTTCACGATGACTTCACTCGTACGTTTCAGTTTCTATTGTTCTGATATAAAGAGGATCTTTCATGGAGATCCAAGCTGCTGTAAACATGAAGTAAGCTATGTGTATACGTCTGTGTCTGTCTGCACAATGTAAGGTGAAGAGGCTTATTACTCGTATTGTCTGACTAGTAATCTGAGTGCTCAGGGGTGTATTATTCTCTATTCTTGACGTGACAGTCCCGGAAATAATTCCAATCCCCCATTATTGTATCAGGGTTCATATACTTTTTTTTTTTTTAAACTCATTTTATTGAAAAAGGTATAACAAGTGAAACAATACAATCAGGAGAGTGCATATGCAGAGCAAAAATAAGGGAACAATAAAAAGGTACCAAACAAACCGAGATCTGCCACAGCGCCATCCCAACCCACGCCCGACTATATCGCACAAAAGAGGTGAGACAGGAACAAAACACCTTGGCGTCAGTAGTCACACAGAGACCCAACACAAGGGGACCACAGCTCTATTCAACAAATCGCCCACTCAGGACTCAAAAGCGCCCAGAGCTGAGCGCATCAAGGGGGCGGAGTACTGGGTAAGAGGAGAATCACACCACGCTCCCCAAACCTTGACGAATTTCTGGTGGCAGCCCCTACCTTTATATATGATCTGGTTGAACGGGAGGATCGAGTTAACCAACTTCCGCCATTGAGACACAGACGGGGATCGCGAGGCCATCCACAGCAAGGCGATGGCCTTTCTGGCGTAAAATAAACACTCCCTAAGAAAAATTCGGGTATGGTGCTGCCACAACTCCTCGTCCAGTACACCAAACAAGGGTTCATACACTTATCAGAGCTCATCACAAGTCTATGGGAGCTCTTAAAGAGGACCTTTCATGGTTTGGGGCACAGGCAGTTCTATATACTGCTGAATTCAGCGCACTGTCGGCTTTGCCGATTTGTGCCCCGGGTAAAGAGCTAGCGGTCCCGGTACCGTAGCTCTTCACAGTCAGAAGGGCGTTCCTGACAGTCTTTCAAGAACGTCCTTCTCCACTGCAGCGCCTCCCCGTTCACACTGTACAGCGCTATAGGCGCTGCTGTGAAGAAGGACGTTCCTCACAGACTGTCAGAAATGCCCTTCTGACTGTGAAGAGCTACGGTACCGGGACCGATAGCGCTTTACCCGGGGCACAAATCTGGAAAGCAGACAGTGCGCTGAATTCAGCAGTATATAGAACTGCCTGTGCCCCAAACCATGAAAGGTCCTCTTTAAGGGCTAGTTCACATGGACACAGAGGGGGCAGATTATGTCACGTAATCCATGTCATAATCCGCCCCCTCACAATGGTGGTCTATGGAGACCGCCAGGCTTCTATTTTAAAAGCACCGAGACAATAAAAACGATTTTGCAAGTATACAAACCCCTAACCACAACCCTCGTACACTCAGACTATAAAGTGCAATTTCAGCGATTCCTAATCCACTGTTGTAGGTAAACGTTACACAGCACGCTGCATCGTAGACATACTCTGATGTATACCAGACAGCTTGTCTCGTGACTGTATCTACCTAGCGGGATTGTATTACTTCTTGTCTCTAACACGTGCGGTTATTATCATTTCATTTTCTGAAAATGTTGTTTCGAAAAACCAGCTGTTACTCCTCATAGACAAATACTGGAGCGCCGACGGTAAATAAGGAAGACGAGTCCTGGATGACTTTACCTTATGGTTTACAATGGACGGTTCGCAGGCTGGGGCTGTCAGCCGATCCGAACAGCACGCTCCATAGAAATGAATGGATGCACCTGGTACTTCCGCTTTGACGGCGGCCGGCCGCTTAACCCCCCGCGTGCTGGCTACGTCCATTCATTTCTATGCAAGCGTGCTGTTCAGATCAGCTGATCCCAACAGTACTCGCTCATCTCTACCGACTAGCTGAAAAAAGTCGCTATCGGGAAAAAAACTGCGAGTGACTCCCATTGAAATTAAAGGGAGGGGAATTTTGAGAGGTGAGCCCTAGTAGGTATGCAATCATATCGGAGTAGGGATATACTTTATTACTGTATAACAAGACATATATCTGGATTCTAGGAAAGCTGAGAAGGATCGGATAGTAAGTTGGCACCATAACCTTAGATCCAGTATCCTTTTTCACCGTATGATAAAATATTCGTCTAAATTTAGGAATTATCTTGGCGTACAGCCTAGGTATTCAGCGCTGCACTAACAGGAGCAGATCTTACCAGTTTGGACCATGTTCTGGCCAGGCTTGCCCACTGATGTGCATGCACACGCTTGTTGTAATATAATACATCTATACAGCAGTGCCAAGGGCAAAGATGCCAAGAAAGCACTTTTGCCATTCACACAGTATACAAGACCCGTCCATAGTTTACGCCTGCAAAAGAGTGAAATGACCAGCGGTGACTGAATGGAAAGTTCTTTCTAGCACCATTGTACTAGTGTTTTATTTGCTCTCACTGTCCCGGATTGCTGTTCACAGCTGTTGCTTGTCCACTACACTGTGGTCCCCCCAGGGGATTTGTTATGCAGGCCCTCCTCCCCCACCACACTTATTTTTGACAACCCCATGTGTACTGAGGAAAAGGGGATTCTGGGGAGGAGCAGAAGCCAAATGCAGAAGAGAGGTGACAGCTGGGAGCTGATGACTGTATCACATGAAGTCTGTTCTGAAACGCTGGAGACATTCATAGATACTCTGGATAAAGATAGACGTAGGGAGGAAGTCACATTGGGAAGGCGAAGGAAAACGCGGGAAAAACAATGGCGTAAAATGTAGGGACAAACCGAACAAGGGTGTAGCTGGGGGGGAAACCAGAATGGGATCCATGTAGGAGATCAGGGAAGGTAACACTGTTTGTTGTGTTATGTGTATACTGTTGTTACATGTACTCACCTCCCCTGGGACTCTGCTAGTTTTACTTTTGGGTCTGAAGAGACTCAGAGTTTAATAATAGCAGAACTGGTTTGGATGTGTTCGGGCCATACGAAACCAACGGTCTAACCTTACAAATATTCCCTAAGCGTATCTCATGAGGTTCATCCAACATACTAACCTCCAGATGGTGATACAGTTGGATTATAATGAGGGCAAATGGGCTTTCTATTGGGCTCACTGGCAGTCTCATTCCCCGGGCAACCACAGATTCTGCCCTTATTGTAATCTGTTCCTGGCCTCGGGTGCTGGTGGTCAAAAGGGGCACCAACAAGGAACTGTGAGTTTGGATGTTTGTTCCTCAATCACGCAAAAACGGCTGAACGGATTTGCATAAAATTTGCCACATGCATAGATAGGAACCCCTATTAAAACATAGGCTACTTTTTATCCCGGTAAATGACATCACTACACAACCGCAGTGAAGGAATTTAGGTTCACACAACACTAAAGGACCTGTGATGACATCATCACAGGTCCTTGAGCCATTCTAGGATAGGATCATGCTAGGCATTGGGCGGAGCTACACACTATTTTGTGGGCGGAGCTATATAGGGTGAAGCTGGACAGTGTGAAAGCTGAAGAAAATGGAGTCTTATGGAAGATCAGGAGACTACACAACATGCAGGCTGTGTGTGGGCAAGGGGAGTATATTGGGTGTAGAGTTTCAGTGAGTACGATGGGGAATGTGTTGTTCTGCCTCTGATGGGGGAGAACTTTGGCACATTTCAGCAACATCCGTTCAGCCCTTTGTAACACAGAAGCTGCTCATACAGTCACATAACAAAACCCCTGTAAACACAATTGCCCGATTTAGCAGAGCTTACGCAGCGCTGTAGAACACCTCTATAGGCTCTTCATATGCAATCATGTACATACAGATGGGTATCCTACGCATATGCAGCGATGTAGCAGAGCCAAGACGCGGGAGCAGGCTGATCAAACTGTGGCAAATTTCTACAACATCCATTCAGCCGTTTCCAACACAGAAGCTGCTCACACACTGACATAAGAACACTCCTCTAATCCAAATGGCCAGATGTAGCAGAGCTTAGGCTGCATTGTAGCACAGCTGAATACGCTCACCATATGCAGAGATGTACATACAACTGAGTATGCTGCGCATATGCTGCGATGTAGCAGAGCCGAGACGTGAGAGCAGGCGGATCATCCATAGCAGCAATTGGCTAAATATAAGCGGCTCAGCGCCAACACCAACCCGCAGACAAAGTCGCGGGCATATGCTAATATATATATATATATATATATATATATATATATATATATATATATATATATATATATAGTAAGAGTAGTGAATCTATCTATCTATCTATCTATCTATCGTGCATAGAAATATCTACTATATCATATTAGCTTTCATGTGACTATGACATCTACATTTCAATACATGTGACTACCACTAATCTTGGAAGGTATTGGTACATTTTCCCTGAAAAAGCTGTAAATCTTTCTTAAAAGGGTTTCACTATGATAGTCATACATGACATAACTAGCTGGTTAGTAAAGATGGGACCTGATGGGACCTTCACAATCCTGAGCCGCAGCGCTCATCTAGGTTTTGTTCTCTGCTCAGCTCTACACCTATTCTACACTATTAATAAGACTTTCATTGGTCCCCTCAGACGCAGCTCTGTGCAGATAAAATGGCAACATGGCCCCCACTTCTAAGGACAGGTGAGGGTCTGCCCTTTAATAATATGTTATGGTTTTAAGTAGTCCTGCAGTGGAAACATAGCCTCCCATCACTGCAACATCCCAGACTCCTGTGGTATCTCCCTTTTCGGGATGCTCCTTCCCAGTCTTCAAAGGAGGAGAACTGACTTTATTTTAGACACATGGGAACTGGGAGACTATGACATTAAAAACAGTCCCGGAAAAAAGATCTATGCTCCATCCATCCATCTATCCGAGGCAGCACTCCAAAATAGTGAAAAAGAGCTGATGTGAACTTATTCCAAGAACTACATTTCGGTCCTATGAGTGTTGGGTAGGGTTGAGCGATCGGGATCGGAAAAGATCGGATTTCGATCGGCGATTGAGTAAAATTTCACGATCGCGATCTGAATTCCGATCTTTTTAGGCGCGATCAAGGTCTGACGTTAGTTCCCACAATGATTGGCTACTGGTCAACCATTGTGGGATCGGGAAAGATTGGATCCCGATCGGCGATTGAGCAAATTACATGATCGGGATCGTCTGGAAAATGATCGGAAATATGATTTTGAAAACGATCCTGAAATCTCAAGATCGGCTCAACCCTAGTGTTGGACCCTTCTCAAGCTTGTTTTTGGCGCTGCCTCCTATTGAAAACAATGGGAAGTGGACATCAGGTGGAATTTGGAGCTGATTTTGAGGTAGATTCTGAAATTGTGTGAACATACCTTTAGGGCAGTCGAGTGTAAAGCTGCTCAGCTTACATATGGGCTGGTATGTGGTCCATTGACCATTAAGATAACCAATAAACCAACATATTGTTGAAGATAGCTTTATATAAGTGGAAACAAATGAGTGTAAATCAACGTATCCTCCTACGTAACAGGCCCCATAGCTACCTGTGCAGCCTCCCTGTCGTTCGCGTCCACTAAAAAGGTGGTTACCCATCGACACCTGTGATCTCCATTGACTGTAAGGATATATGCACGCCGGTGGTCTAGCCATGATGGGATGCTGATGCAATTCCGTCACAGCATCCCATTCCTGATTAACCCCGGATAAATGGGTGTAATCAGGAGGGAGTCTTGAGCCGCGGATCCTGCGGCTGAATCTGTGGCAAGATTAAGAAGGACGACTCTTTTTCCTGTCCTGTTGTGATCTCTTTCTCCCATTGAAAACAACGGGAGGGGAATTCTGGGAGGAATCTGCTCCGGAGTTGAGGGAGAAGTCGACCCCCAAATCAGTGGCAAAATCCTCCGCGTGAACAGAATCTAATGGGGTTGGCCAGTTTTTCTGACGGTTTTATACTGAACCCAGGGAAGAGAGAAGTCCTCTGTGCAGGACTTTTTTCTCTGCCGATTTGCCGCTTGGGGACCCCTGAACGCAATACCGAACACATTAAAAAGCGGTGAGCAATGAAACCACATGGACCCCATAGACTATAATGCACGGTGTCTGCACGAACGGAATACCGAATGCAGATGTGAAGCGGGCCTTAGACAGAATCTGTGACAGACACTCCAACACAGCTGTGAACGTAGCCTTATGACTGGCATATGGTAGGTGGGGCTCTGTTGCACATTTTGAGCTTCATGTTACGCCTCTGAAGACAAATGTTAGGTTATAGGAAGCGAGGGTAGGGGGGAGGTGGGTGTCCTGATGTTCTGATATTCAGTGCAGGCTGCTGTATGTGTGTGAGGGCACTGGCACTGCTGGCATACACAGGGCACGTATATACACACACTTAGCCTATAAATAGCAGCTCCTTCCCTCCAGGCAGTGCAGACAGACGCGTGTAGTCAGGCAGCAGACACATAATACACACATACAGTCACAGCTCCCAGTCAGTCTGCCTCACACTTTCCATGTAGTTTCCAGCTCCTGGGCTCCGGATGGAGACTGCTGCTGCCCAGGGACCCCTCCTCACCTCTCATGGACCGGGATTGTAAGGGGATGAGCTACAGGATGGCTGAGGTGACCCAGGAGAGGAGCAGGATGTATGGGGTACAGCTCAGGAACAGGGCATCCAAGACATGGAAACGATTGAAGAAAAGACTCTCTGCCCCCTTGGACCCAGGTGAGGTTCTGCCTTGGTGGTACAGCCATGGGGGTGAACGGGGGGCATGGGGCGGTGTCGTTATTCCAGGCCATGTCTGCTACTTTGTATCTATAAGGTCTGGAATTGTGTCAATATTGTGCCTTGTTCTTGATGCTTATTTACATGGCTACATGTTACACAACATGTGATACAAATGTCTTTGACAACATGGGCACCGGTAATGATAAATCCATATAGCGTACTGTATTTAGTAGCCGCATTGTCTGTCCTTAGTGAATACAAGTTGTTTTATGTCTAGAAATGACTCCTATAGATTTATAGTAAGTTGTATTGAAAGGTGGAGTTGTGGTCAAGGGAATCAGCATACCGTGGCAGCGTATATGCCAATAAGACAACATGAAAGTTTAATGGCACGTTGGCATGTAGGTTGGAACCTATTTTTGTTGTGGTGTGAATTGAGCCTATACTTTATCACAGGATTCTGCTCTATTTCGACTGGTAATGCTTGGCTCGCTGGCTATAATGGGACCTGTGGAAATTCATGCCCACCGAGCCATTAACACAGGGCTTCAATGACTTTTGTTGTTCCGCTCCAGTAATGGAAATATATATATATATATATATATATATATATATATATATATGTATATACTGTATATATATATACATGTGTGTGTGTGTGCTTCAACCAGTGAATAGAACGTTCATTGTGTAGAATCAAAAAGTTGCGTCCAGACCTTCTGTGGTTCTGCCGAGACAGTTGGGAGTTTGTTACAGTGTAGCAGTGTAATGTAACCAGTCAATGACTTGTCTTGACCAGTCGTCTTTGTGTCAGCGTAAGACGCTACTGCGGTGTAACTTACCTGTGGTCTGGATCCGTTTTTCTCAATGTTTTTCAGGTCGCCCTTAGTTGCATAAATTACGTCAAAGGGTGTTGAGCCTATGATAGTAACCTGTGCTGTGCCTATTAACCACTTGGTGTCATCGGATGTGCATTTATAGAGCTACAGCTATAAACATAACGTATCATCAGCTGAATAGTCAGTGCGGTTTTACGGGTTACTTGTCACTGTTATGTCGTCCATAACAAACCGCATTACACATGTATTTCAATGTCTTATATCAGCGCTCAAGGGATGACATAGTTAAATCTCTTAGTGGACCTAAAATAAAATGGGCAAATAAAATCCTAAACATATTAAAAAGGGAACAAACCATAGTCTTCGTTATACAATGTATATGTTGTAAAATGAATCAATAAGTAAATAGATAAAAAATTATATCAAAATGTATCGAAATGATACCAATAAATCCTCACAAGCTCCATTCATAGAAAAGCTACGGATCTCAGTATATGGTAATATGAGGCTAGGGTCACATCTGTGTTTGGGTTTCCCTAATCTGCACAAAAAAGTGGTTACCTTAGGAAACCTGCAGACCCCATAGACTATAATGGGGTCCGTAGACAGGGTTTTCACGTAGACAGGGGAACGGAATCACCGTACGGACTATAACGCAGATGCGAACCGAGCCTTAGAACTACAGAATAGAGTTAATGGTATTATAGGCGTAGGTATAGGCCATCTATATTAGATCTAAGGGGGGCTGACACCTGGGACCCCCTGCAGATCGCCAATACTCAGACAGCTTGGTATTCAGTGTTGTTTACATACTGCTTTCTTATTGATAAGCCAATAAGAGATCAGTGGGAGCCTGAAACCCTGAGGCCCTGCTGATCAGTAGGGGAGCGGCAGTACTTGTACTAGTGTCATGACCTCTTCACTATTTACATCGCACACCATCTATTTCATGGCATCTGTACAATGTAATTACATCCTCCTCATCCCATTCACTTCTATGGGACAAAGCTCTCGCTACATTGCATTGCCGCCATAAAACAGCCTGCTTGGTGCAACACTTGGCGAATGGTGTAAAAACAAAACTCTGTAAATTGTAGAATTCCTTTATTCCCACAAATATCAATTACCGTATATGCTCGAGTATAAGCCGAGTTTTTCAGCACAGTTTTTGTGCTGAAAAAGCCCCCCTCGGCTTATACTCAAGTCAATAAGTTTTCCTAGTTTTTGTAGTAAAATTAGGGGCCTCGGCTTATATTCAGGTCGGCTTATACTCGAGTATATACGGTATACATTTTTAACAAATTATACGTATCTTTAAATTGTGGCCCTACAACCTTTCCTGCAAATAGGAAGCTCCCATACAGCAATGATGGCAAATTAAAAAGTGATGGGTCTAAGAATGCGGTAATGTCTTAGGTTGCTGCAACAAAAAAACGCAGATTTTCGGTAGTATATGGCCTCACACCTAATGGCCATTCAATACGTTACCAGTTGATCTACAAACGTTTCTCCCTGCTAACACTAGGAGGCGCTTGTTCCCTTTGTGTTCTGTAAAACATTGATTTTCCCAGAAATGTTGAGCCCTTGAGTTTCATATTTTATGCCTTCGGACATACTGGGGGGTTTTGTATGAGCTGTGGCATCTGTTTAGACTTACATACATGCCTGTTTAGATGTGGGGCAGCTGTGTGAGGGGACGTTCAACAGGTGTCGAAGCTGTAGGGTTTAATACTACAGAATGCAGAGTCCTGCTAAACAGCATGTAACACCCGCTCCGTCTCCCCTCTCCTGAGGTCATGACTGTCCGCAGATAACAAATTATTAGCATCATATCCACAAGACCTGATGGCGAGCCGTGTGTAATAAAGAAGAGTCCGTGAGGCTTCCCTGACTTCTCTGGTTACTATCACAGGCGTAGGACAACCAACATAGAGTTCAGTTACGTGACTTGTTGTTACGATTTTAACACGAGACTTCCAGCTGCTAAACCCAAAGTTGATAAGGAAACATTCACGTCCAGATTCTGTCTGAAAGCAACTTTTGTCAGAGAGAAAATAATGGATACCCGACAACCCCGTTATAGTCAAAGGGGTCCCTCAGGATCCATTGTTGTCCATCATTAGACGAAAATAATGGATACCCAATGAATATAGTCCATGGGGTCCATCAGGATCCATTGACGTCCATCATTAGACAAAAATAATGGATACCCAATGAATATAGTCCACGGGGTCCCTCAGGATCCATTGTTGTCCATCATTAGACGAAAATAATGGATACCCAATGATTATAGTCCACAGGGTCCCTCAGGATCCATTGACGTCCATCATTAGATGAAAATAATGGATACCCGATGATTATAGTCCACGGGGTCCCTCAGGATCCATTGTTGTCCATCATTAGACGAAAATAATGGATACCCGATGATTATAGTCCACAGGGTCCCTCAGGATCCATTGACGTCCATCATTAGATGAAAATAATGGATACCCGATGATTATAGTCCACGGGGTCCCTCAGGATCCATTGTTGTCCATCATTAGACGAAAATAATGGATATCCAATGATTATAGTCCACAGGGTCCCTCAGGATCCATTGACGTCCATCATTAGATGAAAATAATGGATACCCGATGATTATAGTCCACGGGGTCCCTCAGGATCCACTGTTGTCCATCATTAGACGAAAATACTGGAAACCCAACTATTATAGTCCACGGGGTCCCTCGGATTCATTGTTGTCCATCATTAGACAAAAATAATGGACACCCAACTATTATAGTCCACGGGGTCCATCAGGAACCATTGTTGTCCATCATTAAATCTCCCGCGACAGACCAGAAGAACGGATTAAACAACCCTGATGTGACGCCATCTTTAGCAAGTGCTGAGGCTCTCATGTATGTGGTCATAGCTGAAAGATGTAATCGCTCTGCTAATATTTCATAAAAGCGCCTCATCGGAATACCCCTTAAGGCTATGTTCACACACGGAGACGCCTCTACTCAATTTCCAAAACAGTAATGCAGCAGCGGGTGTGTCTGTCTAAGCTGTAAGGATATTGTCGTCGTCGTTTTCTATACTGATTTACAAGTTTATAAAGACGTGACACAAGTGACAGGTGTAGACATTGTCGTATATAGGGCTGCCCCATCCTATAGCAGGTGTATACGGCACCCTGTCACAGTGCTGCCGAGCCTTCCCGCTCATTGGTCGGAGTGCTGCTATAGGTGGGGCCTCTGTTCTCTCAAGGACTTTTCCCTGATCACCTACACTTTGCATAGTCAGTGACAACAGCTCGGCACGGTCACCGGCTGAGCTAGCATTCAGCGTTCCTTCAGCGCTTAACCCTTAGATGATCAGACTAAACTTTACCTTTGGATATTGACTGGGCTGATAGACTGGATGTTCCCCCACTTCTGTTGTATCACAAAGCCCACCAAGCACCTGACGCAGCCTCCAGGTAACACTATCCTGTATTGTCTCTTACTTGTACTGTAGCAGAGCTGAATTAGCATTTTAAAAACAATGTAATTGGTTTATTGCAGTCGCGTGCAAATCCACATAGATCAGATTTGGATTACAGGGCGCGCTGTATGATAACAGCTGCCAGGCAGATAGATATATAGATGTAGCAGCCATCTGAATATGTCCCTGGATTGTTCCATCCCAGACATGCTTTATATTTATACACTGCAATAAAGGATCTGAATTATGGTATAATAAAGTCTGATCATTGGCAGTGCCCATCGCTGCTTCAGCCGACTTCCCTAATAGGTCACTTCTTACTTGCAGCCTTATATGATGGAACTAGTAACGTTACAAACCCAACAATATTAACTCCACCATATCTGAATATGTTGTATGGATACAACGGGATGCTCCTGAGAAATAATGATTTTTCCCCTGCTGTCGGAGTGCTGTCTTGTGACAGATGTTGTTGGTTATGGCCACCGGTCTCTAAAAATATGACATTGCTATTAGATGCCGATGCCCAGCTGGGGATTATTGGGTTAACCCACATTGTGGTGCCTGGCACACTTCAAAGTCCACATGTTAGGGATTTGTACATATCGGGGACAGAGTCAGAGGCGGTGGGAGATTTCCACTTTGTAACACATATTTCCGAGTGCAGGTCGGACATTAAGCTGGCTAATCATTATACCGTCATGCCAGGGTTAATGTGAAAGGAATGCAGAAAAATCCAATCTAACAATCTATCTATGTATCTATCTGTATGTATATGGAAATAGACCGCACGTATTTATAAGGAACATCCACCCATGATGACACTAGATTGCTAGTTCCCCTTTTTTATTTTCCTGTTTCTATTCAGAAGTATTTTGACAGTATTACTAATGTAGATTCCTCCCGCATGATCATCCATTGGTTCCCAGAAGTGCCAGTCTGACTCACACTGAAACCTACTGTCAGGGTCTGGGGTTGCTAGGTGGGGTGACATAGACACACAAGTCCAGTGTCTTTAGTCCAAAACGATAGTAGAGTTTTATTTTTGCTTAACAAAAGGTAGTGCAGCAATAAAAGGAAACAATACAAAAATAAATACCTGCCCGGCTAGGCGCTAACTAAACATAGAATAGGTTACCTCACCTAGGATAACAGCAATCCAAAAGCCAGTAGAATCACTCAGGACACAGCTCCAAAAATATGACCTCTACGTTTGGCACTCCAGCCAAGCTCTGCCAAAGTGTTGCTGCTGGAGCTGGCTTCTTAAGCCTCCTTGACGAGGAGACTCTCAACAGCTGAGTCACTGCTGGAACATCCTCAAAGTGTGGACTGGAGGGGGGTGGAATGACAGATCCCACTACCAAACCTACCTGCCATTCCTAAAAATCCAGCCCAGTACTGAGCGTTTACCAAAATGCTCAGCAGACGAAAGTTGTGTGCTGAGAACAAACATTCCTGTAGTTTTCTCATCTCACCCACCTGAGTAATCTGGGAGAGATGCACACCCCCTCCACTACCTGACCAGCCATTGCCTTACACTACGTATAGTATTGCCATTTTCATTAGGAACATAGGTTGCAAGGCTGAAAAAGACATTTGTCCATTGTCCAGTTGTGCAGCGCTGCTCCAGAGGTAGGAAAGAACCACATAAGGTAGAAATCAATTATCCTAGTCAAAAAAAAATTCCTTCCAGACTCCGAATCTGGCGATGAGAATAAATCCATAGATCAAGAACCCATCTCCAGAAACCCAATAACTAGAAATCGTACAACACACATAGGATAGGCATCCAGATCCATCCTGTACTCTTTTAGTGAATTCCCCATGACACCATTATCTCACAGAGTCTCACTGCTTTTACAGTAAAGAACCTTGTCTTAGGGTATGCTCACATGGAGTTTTTTGGAGCGGATTTTGACGTGGAATCCGCCTAAAATCCGGCTCCAAAAACGGCTCCCATTGACTTCAATGGGAGCCGCTCGCTTCTTTTTTCCGCTAGCTAGTTGTGGGGAAAAAATAAGCGAGCTGCCCGATCTTGCCGCGAATTCCGCAGCTGACTCAGGTGTGAGGCTCCTTCCCAAGTAGGCCCATTCTTCGGGCCTAATCCAGAGTGGAATGCCACAACGGGATGCCGCTGCACTGCATCGGCATCCTGTTGCGGCTAGCTGCGCAGATTTGTTCATATGCGGAATGAAAATTCCTCCCTGTGAACTTACCTTTAGTGCAGTCACCTTCTTTCAACGAAATATAACGGATGCCCCTAGCTCTTAGTTTAGTGAACATGCATGGCTTTCATTATTCTTCTCTCATATTATCGCATTGGTTTTTTTGCATTGCATTATTGCAGAACTAGGTCCTATGACCTGACCCGGTGTCTCTTCTCCAGGCTTTGGACATCTCATTTGATGCGCTTACTATAGGTTTACCTGTAGATGAGGGTTTCTGTGTCACCTCTAGGCCTGGATGTTCCTCCATTAGATATCACTATATGTTTTGTAAGCTTTATATTGAAGAACACCAGACTCTTGTCATTAACCACTGTTATGTAACATGGATTCCAGTATGACTGCTCCTTGGCATTCAGTCTTGTTGCTTAATAAGATGTTGCCCTCTGGATTGTATTATCTCAGAGCATGTGATGTCATGGCTGGCTAATATGTATCTCAGATTATGTATGAGTAAATACCATAAAACAAATTCCTGACATAGCCACATGGCTAGCATTTGTAAAGCTTTTCAGTTGTACCAAGAACTTTGTCTATTCCATGGTCTTATTGTTGGATTTACAGCCATGTCAGCCAAAATAGGCGCGCCATATTGTATTTGGCTCCCAGGATATGACATGGCCAGTGTATATCTTATTGATTTTTTACATAAAGGGCAACACTGCTTGCTTGGCATTCTCCATCTTTGTACTGAACATCTACCCAGCATACAGATAGATGAGATTTTCTCTTCCAGCACATTGAAATTACTGTAATGTTGTACTATCATTACTTGACAGCGACAAAATCCGATGATGTTATGTAATGGCAGCACCAGTGGTGCATCTGGTCCATCCATGTGTTGTTGTCCATAATGTTATAAAATATAAAAAACAAAAAAACTTTGCAAGTCTTCAGTAGGTGATACCTTTTTTAATGGCTAACTCATAATGATGACAGAATATAACGTTTCGAAGATTCCTCTGAGCTTCTTCTTCAGATATAATGTATAATATTCAATGACTTTGTATTGCTTTTATCACATATCAATCATCATGAGCCACTATATAACAATGGCCAGACTGTTTAGCTTGAGCAGTGGTACTTTTTATTGTACCAGTCTGTATCAGAAAGCCGACATCCACATAATAGCAGAGGTCAGCATGTTAAGAGGGTCACTAGACCCTAGGCCTGACCACAGAATTCACACCCCTCTCATATCACATCCTCTGAAAGGCCAACACATGTGGGGTCAAGAGTGAAAGTAGAGGCCTAAAGCCCAGCCATTAGTTCACTACCATTAAACAGGAGGTATTGACATAACTTACTTCCATCACATAGCCAAACAACAAGGAGGTTAATCCTATGGATGACGGGCTAGAGATGTAGGGTAGCTTTGCTCCTTTGTTCTCTTTGACCAACCTTAGAACTTTTATTGTCAGCCACAGATGGAGACTTGATGTACTTTTGTATTTCTTCCAGCTTCTAGACAACTGTTTTGTAGCGATGAGCGAACACTGTTCGGATCAGCCGTTCCGAACAGCATGCTCCCATAGAAATGAATGGAAGCACCTGGCACGTACACTTTGCCGGTGGCCGGTCGCTGTGCCAGGTGCTTCCATCCATTTCTATGGGAGTGTGCTGTTTGGAACGGCTGATCCGAACAGTGTTCGCTCATCTCTACTGTTTTGGGCTTGATAACTTTTTCAATGCTAGATATACAGTATATTCCGTCACACTGTAGTCTGTGTATTCTTCAAGAAAATGAAAGCCACATTACTAATACATCACGTACGCTAGGGCTACAGATTCACTTTGGCAACACCAGCAATCACATGTCCAAAGTTGCCTTTCAGCATCGCAACTGGTGTTAGTGAATTGGGCGGTGGGCCTAAGGTTGATGGAACCCTAAGCTACAATGTTGCAGGGCAAAACAGCAACCTTTAGACAAACAACAGCAGTCGCAGCGAAGTACCGGACGTATGTACTAGTATATACACAACCCTCCATCTGTGAATGTTTTTCTTTGTCCAGAAAGATGATAAGCTACTTGTTTCTGACTTGTGTTAAAAATGGTTAGTTGACGCTTGCCACATTTCTGGAAGACAGAATACCGCGGTCTTGTAAAACGCACAGTTTTTAGAGGGATTGGCTGCGCTTTTAGGAATCCAGCTTCTGCTTGAGATAGGCAATGCTCACATTTGTGATATAGCTTTTATTTACAACCTATGTCAAGACACAATGCCCATTGACTTGGGTCTACCAAGGTTTCTTGGAAGCTCTTGCAGTTTAGACACTACATATTGGGCCATTCAAGCAGCACTTTTCTCTTTGCATTTTTTGTGCAGAAACCACACAGACCCGATTATAGTCTATGGGGTCTGTGGGTTTCCTAAGGTAACCGCTTTTTTTATGCGGATTAGGTTTCTGTTCTAGTGGTCCTCCAGTGAACGCAGATGTGAACCCGGCCTTACAGGTGCCTTTTAAGAAACACAGATATAGTAACGTATTCCCGAATTAAATAATCTTTGTTATTTTCTATATCTGTCCAATAATCTGATCAACCTATAAAGTTAAGGGGATATCATCACTCCATAGGGAGAGACCACCATATAGGTGTGTGGAGTCTTATTAAGCCATGAGTGCTCCACTGCAAAGGAACATGGGACGAATGCAGATATGCAAATCTGACTTCCATGATGTAATTAGGAAGCCAGTGCCTCAAGTGTGCACACCAATAGAGGGCACTCACTGAGGATGTGCAAGTCTATCTTCCATGATGTAACTAGGAAGACAGAGCCTCAGTCATGCAGCCCAATAGGTGGCGCTCCCTTTAACATCATGCTGACCTTCTCAGAGGCCTTTGTTTGCAATGATGTTGGGATTATACCAGATACAGTCTTCTCAGCCAAGGACAGCTGTTTCGATGTATTTGCATCTCATCAGCTTGGCGTAGAGAGGACTGATCTGGCAGAGGTGAGAGGCTTAGACAGAATTAGGATGTCAGTGCCTCAAGTGTGCACACCAATAGAGGGCACTGTCTAAGCCTCTCACCTCTGCCAGATCAGTCCTCTCTACGCCAAGCTGATGAGATGCAAATACATCAAAACGGCTGTCCTTGGCTGAGAAGACTGTATCTGGTATAATCCCAACATTATTGCAAACAAAGGCCTCTGAGAAGGTTGGCATGATGTTAAAGGGAGCGCCCTCTATAGGTGTGTTTGACTGAGACTCTGTCTTCTTAATTACATCATGGAAGTTAGACTTGCACATTCTCAGTCAGCGCCCTCTATTGGTGTGCACACTTGAGGCACTGACATCCTAATTACATCATGGAAGTCAGATTTGCATATTCTTCCCAACCTATCAAGTGTCATTGATGTTGGACTAAAGGAATTGTATTGTATCTACTGTATATACAAAAGGAAAGAATTAGGTGAAATCTTCACCCAACGTACTGTTGCCTCCATTATATCAATACCTTTTCCCCGATCACATTTCCAAAATACTTTTCAGTTCTTCTCTGCCATGGCCTATGTCTGTGAGAATCATCTACGAGACAATTAACGTAAGTTCTCGGAACCCAGTGAAGGCAGCGAATGTGTCGTATGTGTTACAATCTCTGGTAGTGATCAGGAATCCAATAAAACACCATGGAACAATCCTATAAAGATTCCTCTCCTGTTCTTGGCTTATTTTTCCCAGACTCCCTTTGGGAATCATCAAGTCTCAGGGAATTTGTGGTATGTGAAGGAAAAAGTTGATGTCTGGATTCAGCTGGCTCTGCAGACCCGGGGCTTTTGTTTTCATTGCTGCCCCTGAGTTAACCTTTAAGAGAAGGTTAATTTGTAAGTAAAAGTGAGAGTAGAAGACTGAAGGAAAGACGTGGAGGGTGGAAAAACAGTGACATGGGATAGGAAAAGGTATTGGATGACGGCGAGGACAGGAGAAGTGGTTGGGTAGAGGCTGGGTATGGAAAAGTGTTTTGTGTCCAGACTGGGAGAGGTCTCTTTAGGAAAAATCTAGAGATGAGGTGGCGGATGGATTAGCGGAGAGGAGGAAGACTTGGAAAGTACTAGTCCTAGATGGAGTAAAGGAAACACAAGTTAAGTGTCGATAAGTGGAAAGTAGTGACTGATGGAGTGACATAGGCTAGTGAAATCTTAACAGACATCTTTTAAGACAGTGTGTCATACCTAGATGACAACCCCATGGTCGCTCCACTAGCGTAGAAAATAATGCATGCCTTTTCCTGGAGTGTTCCTTTAAGAAATAGAATAGCAAAGACCATGGATATTGAGTTGTTGAGGATTTAGTCATATCATTATGGTCATACTCCTTCTGTCACGTCATTAGATATTGTAGGATGGGAGAAATTATCTTATTGTCATTCTCTACGGGAAGGGGTTCCTTATTCTACTGATCAGACATAAAATTAATCTTCGAAAGTCAATTTGGACAATGTCTGGGGAAAAAAAAGATGTGTCTGGGATTTCTGTAGAAGCTGGGAGGGGTACAGATTAGGGATGAGCGAGTAGTACTGGATCGAGTAGGTATTCGATGGAATACTACGGTATTCGAAATACTCGTACTCGATCAAGTACCACTCGCTATTCGAATGGAAAAGTTCGATGCAGAACCAGCATTGATTGGCTGAATGCTATACAGTCGGCCAATCAACGCTGGTTCTTCTCCTACCTTTAGAAGTCTTCTCCGTGCAGCTTCCCCGCGGCGTCTTCCGGCTCTGAATTCACTCTGCCAGGCATCGGGCCTGGGCAGAACCGACTGCGCATGTCCGCTTGTAGTGCAGGCATGCGCAGTCGGCTCTGCCCAGGCCCGATGCCTGGCAGAGTGAATTCAGAGCCGGAAGACGCCACGGGGACACTGCAAGGAGAAGACTTCTCGGAGGATCCAGCCTGACCCTCACTCGTGGACTTGGTAAGTATAATTTGATCAAATGTTGCCTACCCCTGAAACGAGCATTTTCCCCCCATAGACTATAATAGGGTTCGATATTCGATTCGAGTAGTCGAATATTGAGGGGCTACTCGAAACGAATATCGAATCTCGAACATTTTACTGTTCGCTCATCTCCAGTACAGATATGTACTGTAGGGTCTGGTCAGAACGATGTCCTTCAATGATATCCCCAGTAGTTCTTTTGACTGTTCATGCCCGTTCTGATGTTTCCTTGGTCACCCAGCGATCTGTGTATTGTATTATGATCACTATTTGTAGCATCCCCATTGACATGAGCACCTGCATCTGCCGCTCCATTGAAGTGGACAGACTTGGGGCCATTTCATGTGATCCGTGGGTCTCAATTGGGGTTGAGCGATTGGGATCGGAAAAGAATGGCGATTGAGTAAATTTCACGATCGGGATTGGAATTCCAATCCCGATCTTTTCCGGCGGGATCGAGGTCAGAGGTTATCTCAAGATCGGCTCAACCCTATTCATGTATATATCATGAATAGGGTGGAGCGATCGGGAAAGATTGGATCCCGATTTCACGATCGTGATCGGGATTGGCTGGAAAATGATCGGAAATCGGATTTTAAAATCGATCCTGAAATCTCAAGATCGGCTCAACCCCAGTCTCAATGTTCATATACGTGTTCTGCGTTCTAGACAGACACTATTTAGAAACTTTTTTTGTTTTATAGTGTGTTAGTAAGAAATATTGTCCCTGATTTTTGGATAAGACTTTCTGAACCCCCCCCCCCCAAAAAAAAAACCCAAAAAACAAAAAACAAAAAAAACAAACAAACTGAGGTTGGCAACCCCTTTCTGTTTGTAACCCGCGCACTGATTCATAGGACCGGATGATAAAGTAATTCTGTAGCTGATTTATAGGGAATATTTCTTCACCTTCAGATCTACAAGTGGACAACAGTGTTTCAGGGAAATATCACCTGGTATAAAGCAAATTCTCCAGATCTGCAGTTAATGAGTCACCTATTAGTAGTGGCTGCGAGCGAGCGCCATCGGGCTGCACTAACCTTACCACTTAAAGCAACATGACTTACATTCCTCATGTGACATGACAGCTGTCACGCTGGCCCCGGCCTGGCAGGTGGCTCGCATCCCGTAATGTCTTCATAATGGCAGATACATCCTGAATCGATATGTTTGTGGGGTTTACCTAGCAACAACAATAGGAAGTGCTTGTAACATTATGGATTGTTAATTATTAACTCGTAAAGTGCCAGAACAGGTTGACTCTTCTTAGAACACTGCCAGGAATGACTTTGCCTACAATGTATATCGAGACTCCTTTCACCTTGTCTTCTTATCTTAGCCAAGACTATGCCCGTGATGCCCTCTGCTCCGTCGTCATTGTGTCCAGGCTACAGGCCCGGCTGTGTAATGTCACTATAGACACTAATGGAAATTGGACAAGATTTTAATCTGTAAGTCTGTCAATTTATGGAGTGGATTTTCACCACTTATTAAAAGGGGGCAATATCCATGACAAGTTTTTCCTTGAATTAATTGTAGCTTTTGCCATGGTTTCCCAATAGACTTGTTCTACTGAACTTCTATCTCCCTTGTGGACATTCCCAGAATTTACATCGCATGTAGAGTCCCCTTAATTTACAACTATGTGAACTAAACTCTCTCCTCTACAATCTATTCTGAATGCAGCGGCCAGGCTCATCTATCAGGCTAGACGCTACAGCGATGCCTCGGGTCTGTGCCAGTCACTACATTGGCTGCCTATTCATTATAGAATACAATATAAAGTTATCCCCCTCCTCCACAAGGCTCTCCATAATGCCGCACCTCCCTACATTTCCTCCCTCATCTCTGTCTACCGCCCAACACGTGTTCTCCATTCACTCAATGACCTAACACTTACCTCCTCTATTATCAGAACCTCCCATGCTCGTATACAAGACTTCTCCCGAGCTGCACCACTTCTCTGGAATGCTCTACCCCGGACAGATTAACTTCCAATTTACGTTGATGATATATTTTCCAATACTGGTGACTATTATGATGAAATGCATGCATGGTGTGTACCTTGTATTTATTGTGTGTATCTGGTTTGTTATCTCTGGCATCTTTCTGTATATTGATAAACTGTTTCAGGTGCTTGAATTGCTGCAATGAACTTTGATACATTATCTATGTATCTATGAAAGGTGAAACAAGGCAAATACCGTATTTTGGAAGTTGTTTAGCGTGGACTTTGCTCGTATCCTGACCAACATGTAAGCAGCTGCTGAATGATGAAGGGAAGTATACAAGAAGAGATGAGTGTCATATTTTTTATTGATACATTGGCTAGCACAACTTTACTGGCAAGGTGAAGCAGGTTGACCTATGCGGTTTTCATTTAAATAATAATAATAATAATAATATTGAAAAAATTCCAAGTTCCAGTGCGTCCATCGATCCATCAATCTGTCTTCCAACCATCTATCTTGCTTATCAAACAAAATGATTCAATAAAGAATTACTGATGAATAATGACAATAAGAAACCTGATGATGTCATCTTGACCTGCTGAATTGCAGCCCGCACACGCCTTGCAGTCCGCGTATAAGGGCAGAGTCCATAGGGATCAGCCATAAATGTGACCCATCTGAGTAATGGGCTGGGGTTTGTGGAATGAGGTCAGCAGTCACAACAGATGAAATAATGATGAATTTCTTCAGAAAACGCTTATTCTGTATCCAGAGAAAAATGTTTGTTTTTTTTTCTTAGTAAGAACCTGAGATTCCAAACAATGAAAATGTTCTAACTCCTTGCAAAAATGTATTAAGATTGTTGTCATTGCTCACACGGTTGCATTAATATTCATTCCTGTGAAAGGGGGCTGCTCACATGACCGATATTTTGACGGTCCTTTGTAAAGGGCCCTCAATAGATAGGTCATACTCTTTATTTTATGCAGATTGTGAGCCCCATATAGGGATCACAATGTATATTTTTTTCCTATCAGTATGTCTTTGTAGCATGGGAGGAAATCCACGCAAACACGGGGAGAACATCCAAACTCCTTGCAGATGTTGTTCCTGGTGGGATTTGAACCCAGGACTCCAGTGCTGCAAGGCTGCAGTGCTAACCACTGAGCCACCATGTTGTCTGTTTTTGTCCATTTCCGTGGATCCCTCCATACACTGCAATTTATGAAGGATCCTTGAAAATGGGTGCCATTTGGGTACGAAATGGCCATGGAGAATGGATGTTTTTCCAGGGTCATTTCAACCACAGTAGTCTGAATATGGGCTTAAGGATGGATTGCAGCAGAGCACAGAGAAGGATATTGCAGTAATACCGATGGTAGATGTTAAGGGCACAGACTAGAATTTTTGTAGACGCTGGGTAAGGAAGGAGTGGATAGGCGAGGTGGCAAGAGATAGTAAGTGTTTGGATGTCTGGCTTAAAAGACAGGTTACCCCCATGCATTGGGTTTTTGAGACTGATGGAAGAGCAGTTCATATTTGCATTCAGTATTCCGTTCGGGGACTCCACTTGTTGGGCTGGGAGCCCACTATCTGCCCTGGATCAGGGGCCCCTCGGGAGGTTTACGTGGACAAGTCTAAGCCTGAACTAAGATGTGCAAACCTTTCCGATGCAGTTTCTGAACCTTATATAAAGTCATCTAGACAGTGTGAACAAGTCACTTGGATCCTCTTCTGCCCAGTGCCGGGCTTGGGCGCTCATGCTGGGTGTCATTTACAAGGCGCAGACAGCACAATGAATAGCAGAGCGTATGGTTATTTTATAGGGAAGGTTTATAGGTCGTAATGTAAATAGCAGTTATCATTGTAATCGTCATGTAGCTGTAATAATAATAATAATAATGACATTTCGGATGGGTTAAACATACAGTAGTACGTTATATATATCCTACCCAACCCTGGCGCCTCAGGCAACGAAGAGGTGATATACTATCCCGGGTAGGTCTGTAATAGACCCTGGATGGTAAGAGTGCCAGACAGGAAATCCTGCTGAAGTGTGCGGGGAGTGGGAGTGCAGGTTTAACCATTTCTGTTCTGCAATGATTTAAATAGATTATTATTAGAGATGAGCGAACAGTGTTCTATCGAACTCATGTTCAATCGGATATTAGGCTGTTCGGCATGTTCGAATCGAATCGAACACCGCGTGGTAAAGTGCGCCATTACTCGATTCCCCTCCCACCTTCCCTGGCGCCTTTTTTGCTCCAATAACAGCGCAGGGTAGGTGGGACAGGAACTACGACACCGGTGACGTTGAAAAAAGTAGGCAAAACCCATTGGCTGCCGAAAACATGTGACCTCTAATTTAAAAGAACAGCGCCGCCCAGCTTCGCGTCATTCTGAGCTTGCAATTCACCGAGGACGGAGGTTTCCGTCCAGCTAGCTAGGGCTTAGATTCTGGGTAGGCAGGGACAGGCTAGGATAGGAAGGAGAAGACAACCAACAGCTCTTGTAAGAGCTAAATTCCAGGGAGAAGCTTGTCAGTGTAACGTGGCACTGACGGGCTCAATCGCCGCAACCCAGCTTTCCCAGGATCCTGAATGGAATACACTGTCAGTGTATTCCCGTATACCCGATATATACCCCGATACCCGTTCCAACGGTGTGCCCCCCCACCTTCACCCCAGAAATACCCTGCAAGTCCCCTAGCAATAGAATTGGGGCTATATACACCCACAATTTTTACTACTGGTATACAGTGCCATTGTCTGACTGGGAATTCAAAGAATATATTGGGAATACAAATACCCTCATTTCTTGCTACTGCCATATAGTGCCAGTTTCTGACTGGTAATTCAAAGAATATATTGGGGTTACGTGCACCCACAATTTTTACTACTGGTATACAGTGCCATTGTCTGACTGGGAATTCAAAGAGTATATTGGGAATACAAATACCCTCATTTCTTGCTACTGCCATATAGTGCCAGTTTCTGACTGGGAATTCAAAGAATATATTGGGGTTACGTGCACCCACAATTTTTACTACTGGTATACAGTGCCATTGTCTGACTGGGAATTCAAAGAATATATTGGGGTTATAAATACCCTCATTTCTTGCTACTGCCATATAGTGCCAGTTTCTGACTGGTAATTCAAAGAATATATTGGGGTTACGTGCACCCACAATTTTTACTACTGGTATACAGTGCCATTGTCTGACTGGGAATTCAAAGAGTATATTGGGAATACAAATACCCTCATTTCTTGCTACTGCCATATAGTGCCAGTGTCTGACTGGGAATTCAAAGAATATATTGGGGTTACGTGCACCCACAATTTTTACTACTGGTATACAGTGCCATTGTCTGACTGGGAATTCAAAGAATATATTGGGGTTATAAATACCCTCATTTCTTGCTACTGCCATATAGTGCCAGTTTCTGACTGGTAATTCAAAGAATATATTGGGGTTACGTGCACCCACAATTTTTACTACTGGTATACAGTGCCATTGTCTGACTGGGAATTCAAAGAGTATATTGGGAATACAAATACCCTCATTTCTTGCTACTGCCATATAGTGCCAGTTTCTGACTGGTAATTCAAAGAATATATTGGGGTTACGTGCACCCACAATTTTTACTACTGGTATACAGTGCCATTGTCTGACTGGGAATTCAAAGAATATATTGGGGTTATAAATACCCTCATTTCTTGCTACTGCCATATAGTGCCAGTTTCTGACTGGTAATTCAAAGAATATATTGGGGTTACGTGCACCCACAATTTTTACTACTGGTATACAGTGCCATTGTCTGACTGGGAATTCAAAGAGTATATTGGGAATACAAATACCCTCATTTCTTGCTACTGCCATATAGTGCCAGTGTCTGACTGGGAATTCAAAGAATATATTGGGGTTACGTGCACCCACAATTTTTACTACTGGTATACAGTGCCATTGTCTGACTGGGAATTCAAAGAATATATTGGGGTTATAAATACCCTCATTTCTTGCTACTGCCATATAGTGCCAGTTTCTGACTGGTAATTCAAAGAATATATTGGGGTTACGTGCACCCACAATTTTTACTACTGGTATACAGTGCCATTGTCTGACTGGGAATTCAAAGAATATATTGGGAATACAAATACCCTCATTTCTTGCTACTGCCATATAGTGCCAGTTTCTGACTGGGAATTCAAAGAATATATTGGGGTTACGTGCACCCACAATTTTTACTACTGGTATACAGTGCCATTGTCTGACTGGGAATTCAAAGAATATATTGGGGTTATAAATACCCTCATTTCTTGCTACTGCCATATAGTGCCAGTTTCTGACTGGTAATTCAAAGAATATATTGGGGTTACGTGCACCCACAATTTTTACTACTGGTATACAGTGCCATTGTCTGACTGGGAATTCAAAGAGTATATTGGGAATACAAATACCCTCATTTCTTGCTACTGCCATATAGTGCCAGTTTCTGACTGGGAATTCAAAGAATATATTGGGGTTACGTGCACCCACAATTTTTACTACTGGTATACAGTGCCATTGTCTGACTGGGAATTCAAAGAATATATTGGGGTTATAAATACCCTCATTTCTTGCTACTGCCATATAGTGCCAGTTTCTGACTGGTAATTCAAAGAATATATTGGGGTTACGTGCACCCACAATTTTTACTACTGGTATACAGTGCCATTGTCTGACTGGGAATTCAAAGAGTATATTGGGAATACAAATACCCTCATTTCTTGCTACTGCCATATAGTGCCAGTGTCTGACTGGGAATTCAAAGAATATATTGGGGTTACGTGCACCCACAATTTTTACTACTGGTATACAGTGCCATTGTCTGACTGGGAATTCAAAGAGTATATTGGGAATACAAATACCCTCATTTCTTGCTACTGCCATATAGTGCCAGTGTCTGACTGGGAATTCAAAGAATATATTGGGGTTACGTGCACCCACAATTTTTACTACTGGTATACAGTGCCAATTTCTAACTAGGAATTCAAAATGCGCAAGGCTCCCGGAAAGGGACGTGGACGAGGCCGTGGGCGAGGTCGGGGGAATGGTTCTGGGGAGCAAGGTAGCAGTGAAGCCACAGGGCGTCCCGTGCCTACTCCTGTGGGGCAGCAAGCATTGCGCCACTCCACAGTGCCAGGGTTGCTTGCCACATTAACTAAACTGCAGGGTACAAACCTTAGTAGGCCCGAGAACCAGGAACAGGTCTTGCAATGGCTGTCAGAGAACGCTTACAGCACATTGTCCAGCAGCCAGTCAGACTCTGCCTCCTCTCCTCCTATTACCCAACAGTCTTGTCTTCCTTCCTCCCAAAATTCCGAAGCTTTACAGAACAATAACCCAAACTGTCCCTGCTCCCCAGAGCTGTTCTCCGCTCCTTTCATTGTCCCTCAACCTGCCTCTCCACGTCACGATTCCACGAACCTAACAGAGGAGCATCTGTGTCCAGATGCTCAAACACTAGAGTCTCCTCCATCTCCGTTCGATTTGGTGGTGGATGACCAGCAACCCACCCTCATCGACGATGATGTGACGCAGTTGCCGTCAGGGCATCCAGTTGACTGGCGCATTGTGCGGGAGGAGGAGATGAGACAGGAGTTGGAAGAGGAAGTGATGGATGATGAGGACACTGACCCGACCTGGACAGGGGGGATGTCAAGCGGGGAAAGTAGTGTGGATGTTGAGGCAGGTGCAGCACCAAAAAGGGTAGCTAGAGGCAGAGGCAGAGGTCAGCAGCTTAGGCGAAGCCAGGCCACACCCGGAATCTCCCAAGATGTTCCAGTTCGTACCCAGCCCCGAAAAACTCCCACCTCGAGGGCACGTTTCTCGAAGGTGTGGAGTTTTTTCAAGGAATGCGCCGAGGACAGATATAGTGTTGTCTGCACAATTTGCCTCTCGAAATTGATTAGGGGCTCTGAGAAGAGCAACCTGTCCACCACTTCAATGCGCCGTCATTTGGAATCCAAGCACTGGAATCAGTGGCAGGCAGCAACGGCAGGACAAAGGCCGCCTGCCGTTCACGCCACTGCCACTGCCTCTGCCTCTGCCTCTGCCACTGCCACTGCTGACTGTGCTGGCGATGCACTCCAGAGGACGAGCCAGGACACCACTTCATCTGCCTCCGCCACTTTGTTGACTTCTACCTCATCCTCCCCTGGTCCTGTCTTATCTCCTTCTCCTGCACCATCAAAGGCACCATCAGGCGTTTCTTTACAACAACCCACCATCTCTCAGACATTGGAGCGGCGGCAGAAATACACTGCTAACCACCCACACGCGCAAGCCTTGAACGCCAACATCGCTAAACTGCTGGCCCAGGAGATGTTGGCGTTCCGGCTTGTTGAAACTCCCGCCTTCCTGGACCTGATGGCAACTGCGGCACCTCGCTATGCCGTCCCTAGCCGTCACTACTTCTCCCGGTGTGCCGTCCCCGCCTTGCACCAGCACGTGTCACTCAACATCAGGCGGGCCCTTAGTTCCGCGCTTTGCACAAAGGTCCACTTGACCACCGACGCGTGGACAAGTGCATGCGGACAGGGACGCTACATTTCACTGACGGCACACTGGGTAAATGTAGTTGAGGCTGGGACTGCTTCCCAAACTGGCCCGGTGTACCTCGTCTCCCCGCCTAACATTCCTGGCAGGGACACGAGAAGAACACCCCCCTCCTCCTCCTCCTCTACCGCCTCCTCCTCCGCCTCCTCCTCCGCCACCGCCTCCTCCTCCGCTGTTAGATTGACCCCAGCTACGAGTTGGAAACGTTGCAGCACTGGCGTTGGTAGACGTCAGCAGGCTGTGCTGAAGCTGATCAGCTTGGGGGACAGACAGCACACTGCCTCCGAGGTGAGGGATGCCCTCCTCGATGAGACGGCAATATGGTTTGAGCCGCTGCACCTGGGCCCAGGCATGGTCGTTTGTGATAACGGCCGGAACCTGGTAGCAGCTCTGGAGCTTGCCGGACTCCAACATGTTCCATGCCTGGCCCACGTCTTCAACCTAGTGGTGCAACGTTTCCTAAAGAGCTACCCCAATGTTCCAGAGCTACTGGTGAAAGTGCGGCGCATGTGCGCCCACTTTCGCAAGTCGACAGTAGCCGCTGCTAGCTTAAAATCTCTCCAGCAACGCCTGCATGTGCCACAACACCGGCTTTTGTGCGACGTCCCCACACGCTGGAACTCAACGTTTCAGATGTTGAATAGAGTGGTTGAGCAGCAGAGACCTTTGATGGAATACCAGCTACAAAACCCTAGGGTGCCACAAAGTCAGCTGCCTCAGTTTCACATCCATGAGTGGCCATGGATGAGAGACCTTTGTGACATCCTACGGGTCTTTGAGGAGTCCACAAGGAGGGTGAGCTCTGAGGATGCGATGGTGAGCCTTACAATCCCGCTCTTGTGTGTTCTGAGAGAATCCCTGATTGACATCAGGGATAACTCAGATCACACAGAGGAGTTAGGGATAGCATCCGATCCGTCACAGCTGGAGAGTAGGTCCACACATCTGTCCGCTTCACTGCGTTTAATGGAGGAGGAGGAGGAGGAGGAGGAGGAGGAAGAAGAGTTGTCCGATGATGTGATGGTGATACAGGAGGCTTCCGGGCAACTTCGAATCGTCCCATTGTTGCAGCGCGGATGGGTAGACATGGAGGATGAGGAGGAAATGGAGATTGAACTTTCCGGTGGGGCCAGAGGAGTCATGCCAACTAACACTGTGGCAGACATGGCTGAGTTCATGTTGGGGTGCTTTACAACCGACAAGCGTATTGTCAAAATCATGGAGGACAACCAGTACTGGATCTTTGCTATCCTTGACCCCCGGTATAAAAACAACATCTCGTCTTTTATTCCGGTAGAGGGGAGGGCCAATCGCATCAATGCTTGCCACAGGCAATTGGTGCAGAATATGATGGAGATGTTTCCAGCATGTGACAGTGGCGGCAGGGAGGGCAGTTCCTCCAGTAGGCAACCAAGTTCTCACCGGTCCACACAAACGAGGGGCACACTGTCTAAGGTCTGGGACACCTTGATGGCACCCCCTCGCCAAAGTGCCGCCACGGAGGGTCCTAGTGTCACCAGGCGTGAGAAGTATAGGCGCATGTTGCGGGAATACCTTTCCGACCACAGCCCTGTCCTCTCCGACCCCTCTGCGCCCTACACGTATTGGGTGTCGAAGTTGGACCTGTGGCTTGAACTTGCCCTATATGCCTTGGAGGTGCTGTCCTGTCCTGCCGCCAGCGTCCTATCTGAGAGGGTGTTCAGTGCAGCCGGTGGCATCATCACTGACAAGCGCACCCGTCTGTCAGCTGAGAGTGCCGACCGGCTCACTTTGATAAAAATGAACCACCACTGGATAGAGCCTTCATTTTTGTGCCCACCTGTGTAAAGCACCCCAACATGAAACTCCATGTCTGTACTCAACCTCTCCAATTCCTCCGCATCCTCATACTCATCCACCATAAGCGTTGCACAATTCTGCTAATACTAGGCTCCCTCCAACATGATTTCCCCCAACTCTGCTGGTTAGAGGCTCCCTCCACCCTGATTTCCACCAACTCTGCTGGTTAGAGGCTCCCTCCACCCTGCTTTCCCACAACTCTGCTGGTTAGAGGCTCCTTCCACCATGAATTTGCCCAAACTGGGCTGTTTAGAGGCTCCCTCCACCATGAATTGGTCCAAACTGGGCTGGTTAGAGGCTCCCTCCACCATTAATTGGTCCAAACTGGGCTGGTTAGAGGCTCCCTCCACCATGAATTTGCCCAAACTGGGCTGTTTAGAGGCTCCCTCCACCATGAATTTGCCCAAACTGGGCTGTTTAGAGGCTCCCTCCACCATGAATTGGTCCAAACTGGGTTTTTTAGAGGCTCCCTCCACCATGAATTGGTCCAAACTGGGGTGGTTAGAGGCTCCCTCCACCATTAATTGGTCCAAACTGGGCTGGTTAGAGGCTCCCTCCACCATGAATTGGTCCAAACTGGGCTGGTTAGAGGCTCCCTCCACCATGAATTGGTCCAAACTGGGGTGGTTAGAGGCTCCCTCCACCATTAATTGGTCCAAACTGGGCTGGTTAGAGGCTCCCTCCACCATTAATTGGTCCAAACTGGGCTGGTTAGAGGCTCCCTCCACCATGAATTTGCCCAAACTGGGCTGTTTAGAGGCTCCCTCCACCATTAATTGGTCCAAACTGGGCTGGTTAGAGGCTCCCTCCACAATTAATTGGTCCAAACTGGGCTAATTAGAGGCTCCCTCCACCATGAATTGGTCCAAACTGGGTTTTTTAGAGGCTCCCTCCACCATGAATTTGCCCAAACTGGGCTGTTTAGAGGCTCCCTCCACCATGAATTGGTCCAAACTGGGCTGGTTAGAGGCTCCCTCCACCATGAATTTCCCAAAACTTGGCTGTTTAGAGGCTCCCTCCACCATTAATTGGTCCAAACTGGGCTGGTTAGAGGCTCCCTCCACCATGAATTGGTCCAAACTGGGGTTTTTAGAGGCTCCCTCCACCATGAATTGGTCCAAACTTGGCTGTTTAGAGGCTCCCTCCACCATGAATTGGTCCAAACTGGGGTGGTTAGAGGCTCCCTCCACCATTAATTGGTCCAAACTGGGCTGGTTAGAGGCTCCCTCCACCATTAATTGGTCCAAACTGGGCTGGTTAGAGGCTCCCTCCACCATGAATTTGCCCAAACTGGGCTGTTTAGAGGCTCCCTCCACCATGAATTTGCCCAAACTGGGCTGGTTAGAGGCTCCCTCCACCATGAATTGGTCCAAACGGGTTTTTAGAGGCTCCCTTCACCATGAATTGGTCCAAACTTGGCTGTTTAGAGGCTCCCTCCACCATGAATTGGTCCAAACTGGGGTGGTTAGAGGCTCCCTCCACCATTAATTGGTCCAAACTGGGCTGGTTAGAGGCTCCCTCCACCATTAATTGGTCCAAACTGGGCTGGTTAGAGGCTCCCTCCACCATGAATTGGTCCAAACTGGGGTTTTTAGAGGCTCCCTCCACCATGAATTGGTCCAAACTTGGCTGTTTAGAGGCTCCCTCCACCATTAATTGGTCCAAACTGGGCTGGTTAGAGGCTCCCTCCACCATGAATTGGTCCAAACTGGGTTTTTTAGAGGCTCCCTCCACCATGAATTTGCCCAAACTGGGCTGTTTAGAGGCTCCCTCCACCATGAATTGGTCCAAACTGGGTTTTTTAGAGGCTCCCTCCACCATGAATTGGTCCAAACTGGGCTGGTTAGAGGCTCCCTCCACCATGAATTGGTCCAAACTGGGGTGGTTAGAGGCTCCCTCCACCATTAATTGGTCCAAACTGGGCTGGTTAGAGGCTCCCTCCACCATTAATTGGTCCAAACTGGGCTGGTTAGAGGCTCCCTCCACCATGAATTTGCCCAAACTGGGCTGTTTAGAGGCTCCCTCCACCATTAATTGGTCCAAACTGGGCTGGTTAGAGGCTCCCTCCACAATTAATTGGTCCAAACTGGGCTAATTAGAGGCTCCCTCCACCATGAATTGGTCCAAACTGGGTTTTTTAGAGGCTCCCTCCACCATGAATTTGCCCAAACTGGGCTGTTTAGAGGCTCCCTCCACCATGAATTGGTCCAAACTGGGCTGGTTAGAGGCTCCCTCCACCATGAATTTCCCAAAACTTGGCTGTTTAGAGGCTCCCTCCACCATTAATTGGTCCAAACTGGGCTGGTTAGAGGCTCCCTCCACCATGAATTGGTCCAAACTGGGCTGGTTAGAGGCTCCCTCCACCATTAATTGGTCCAAACTGGGCTGGTTAGAGGCTCCCTCCACCATGAATTTGCCCAAACTGGGCTGGTTAGAGGCTCCCTCCACCATGAATTGGTCCAAACTGGGTTTTTTAGAGGCTCCCTCCACCATGAATTTGCCCAAACTGGGCTGGTTAGAGGCTCCCTCCACCATGAATTGGTCCAAACTGGGCTGGTTAGAGGCTCCCTCCACCATGAATTTGCCCAAACTGGGCTGTTTAGAGGCTCCCTCCACCATTAATTGGTCCAAACTGGGCTGGTTAGAGGCTCCCTCCACCATGAATTTGCCCAAACTGGGCTGTTTAGAGGCTCCCTCCACCATGAATTGGTCCAAACTGGGTTTTTTAGAGGCTCCCTCCACCATGAATTGGTCCAAACTGGGCTGGTTAGAGGCTCCCTCCACCATGAATTTCCCAAAACTTGGCTGTTTAGAGGCTCCCTCCACCAATAATTGGTCCAAACTGGGCTGGTTAGAGGCTCCCTCCACCATGAATTGGTCCAAACTGGGGTTTTTAGAGGCTCCCTCCACCATGAATTGGTCCAAACTTGGCTGTTTAGAGGCTCCCTCCACCATGAATTGGTCCAAACTGGGGTGGTTAGAGGCTCCCTCCACCATTAATTGGTCCAAACTGGGCTGGTTAGAGGCTCCCTCCACCATTAATTGGTCCAAACTGGGCTGGTTAGAGGCTCCCTCCACCATGAATTTGCCCAAACTGGGCTGTTTAGAGGCTCCCTCCACCATGAATTTGCCCAAACTGGGCTGGTTAGAGGCTCCCTCCACCATGAATTGGTCCAAACGGGTTTTTAGAGGCTCCCTTCACCATGAATTGGTCCAAACTTGGCTGTTTAGAGGCTCCCTCCACCATGAATTGGTCCAAACTGGGGTGGTTAGAGGCTCCCTCCACCATTAATTGGTCCAAACTGGGCTGGTTAGAGGCTCCCTCCACCATTAATTGGTCCAAACTGGGCTGGTTAGAGGCTCCCTCCACCATGAATTGGTCCAAACTGGGGTTTTTAGAGGCTCCCTCCACCATGAATTGGTCCAAACTTGGCTGTTTAGAGGCTCCCTCCACCATTAATTGGTCCAAACTGGGCTGGTTAGAGGCTCCCTCCACCATGAATTGGTCCAAACTGGGTTTTTTAGAGGCTCCCTCCACCATGAATTTGCCCAAACTGGGCTGTTTAGAGGCTCCCTCCACCATGAATTGGTCCAAACTGGGTTTTTTAGAGGCTCCCTCCACCATGAATTGGTCCAAACTGGGCTGGTTAGAGGCTCCCTCCACCATGAATTGGTCCAAACTGGGGTGGTTAGAGGCTCCCTCCACCATTAATTGGTCCAAACTGGGCTGGTTAGAGGCTCCCTCCACCATTAATTGGTCCAAACTGGGCTGGTTAGAGGCTCCCTCCACCATGAATTTGCCCAAACTGGGCTGTTTAGAGGCTCCCTCCACCATTAATTGGTCCAAACTGGGCTGGTTAGAGGCTCCCTCCACAATTAATTGGTCCAAACTGGGCTAATTAGAGGCTCCCTCCACCATGAATTGGTCCAAACTGGGTTTTTTAGAGGCTCCCTCCACCATGAATTTGCCCAAACTGGGCTGTTTAGAGGCTCCCTCCACCATGAATTGGTCCAAACTGGGCTGGTTAGAGGCTCCCTCCACCATGAATTGGTCCAAACTGGGTTTTTTAGAGGCTCCCTCCACCATGAATTGGTCCAAACTGGGCTGGTTAGAGGCTCCCTCCACCATGAATTTCCCAAAACTTGGCTGTTTAGAGGCTCCCTCCACCATTAATTGGTCCAAACTGGGCTGGTTAGAGGCTCCCTCCACCATGAATTGGTCCAAACTGGGGTTTTTAGAGGCTCCCTCCACCATGAATTGGTCCAAACTTGGCTGTTTAGAGGCTCCCTCCACCATGAATTGGTCCAAACTGGGGTGGTTAGAGGCTCCCTCCACCATTAATTGGTCCAAACTGGGCTGGTTAGAGGCTCCCTCCACCATTAATTGGTCCAAACTGGGCTGGTTAGAGGCTCCCTCCACCATGAATTTGCCCAAACTGGGCTGTTTAGAGGCTCCCTCCACCATGAATTTGCCCAAACTGGGCTGGTTAGAGGCTCCCTCCACCATGAATTGGTCCAAACGGGTTTTTAGAGGCTCCCTTCACCATGAATTGGTCCAAACTTGGCTGTTTAGAGGCTCCCTCCACCATGAATTGGTCCAAACTGGGGTGGTTAGAGGCTCCCTCCACCATTAATTGGTCCAAACTGGGCTGGTTAGAGGCTCCCTCCACCATTAATTGGTCCAAACTGGGCTGGTTAGAGGCTCCCTCCACCATGAATTGGTCCAAACTGGGGTTTTTAGAGGCTCCCTCCACCATGAATTGGTCCAAACTTGGCTGTTTAGAGGCTCCCTCCACCATTAATTGGTCCAAACTGGGCTGGTTAGAGGCTCCCTCCACCATGAATTGGTCCAAACTGGGTTTTTTAGAGGCTCCCTCCACCATGAATTTGCCCAAACTGGGCTGTTTAGAGGCTCCCTCCACCATGAATTGGTCCAAACTGGGTTTTTTAGAGGCTCCCTCCACCATGAATTGGTCCAAACTGGGCTGGTTAGAGGCTCCCTCCACCATGAATTGGTCCAAACTGGGGTGGTTAGAGGCTCCCTCCACCATTAATTGGTCCAAACTGGGCTGGTTAGAGGCTCCCTCCACCATTAATTGGTCCAAACTGGGCTGGTTAGAGGCTCCCTCCACCATGAATTTGCCCAAACTGGGCTGTTTAGAGGCTCCCTCCACCATTAATTGGTCCAAACTGGGCTGGTTAGAGGCTCCCTCCACAATTAATTGGTCCAAACTGGGCTAATTAGAGGCTCCCTCCACCATGAATTGGTCCAAACTGGGTTTTTTAGAGGCTCCCTCCACCATGAATTTGCCCAAACTGGGCTGTTTAGAGGCTCCCTCCACCATGAATTGGTCCAAACTGGGCTGGTTAGAGGCTCCCTCCACCATGAATTTCCCAAAACTTGGCTGTTTAGAGGCTCCCTCCACCATTAATTGGTCCAAACTGGGCTGGTTAGAGGCTCCCTCCACCATGAATTGGTCCAAACTGGGCTGGTTAGAGGCTCCCTCCACCATTAATTGGTCCAAACTGGGCTGGTTAGAGGCTCCCTCCACCATGAATTTGCCCAAACTGGGCTGGTTAGAGGCTCCCTCCACCATGAATTGGTCCAAACTGGGTTTTTTAGAGGCTCCCTCCACCATGAATTTGCCCAAACTGGGCTGGTTAGAGGCTCCCTCCACCATGAATTGGTCCAAACTGGGCTGGTTAGAGGCTCCCTCCACCATGAATTTGCCCAAACTGGGCTGTTTAGAGGCTCCCTCCACCATTAATTGGTCCAAACTGGGCTGGTTAGAGGCTCCCTCCACCATGAATTTGCCCAAACTGGGCTGTTTAGAGGCTCCCTCCACCATGAATTGGTCCAAACTGGGTTTTTTAGAGGCTCCCTCCACCATGAATTGGTCCAAACTGGGCTGGTTAGAGGCTCCCTCCACCATGAATTTCCCAAAACTTGGCTGTTTAGAGGCTCCCTCCACCATGAATTGGTCCAAACTGGGCTGGTTAGAGGCTCCCTCCACCATGAATTTCCCAAAACTTGGCTGTTTAGAGGCTCCCTCCACCATGAATTGGTCCAAACTGGGCTGGTTAGAGGCTCCCTCCACCATTAATTGGTCCAAACTGGGCTGGTTAGAGGCTCCCTCCACCATGAATTGGTCCAAACTGGGTTTTTTAGAGGCTCCCTCCACCATGAATTTGCCCAAACTGGGCTGTTTAGAGGCTCCCTCCACCATGAATTGGTTCAAACTGGGCTGGTTAGAGGCTCCCTCCACCATTAATTGGTCCAAACTGGGCTGGTTAGAGGCTCCCTCCACCATTAATTGGTCCAAACTGGGCTGGTTAGAGGCTCCCTCCACCATGAATTTGCCCAAACTGGGCTGGTTAGAGGCTCCCTCCACCATGAATTGGTCCAAACTGGGTTTTTTAGAGGCTCCCTCCACCATGAATTTGCCCAAACTGGGCTGGTTAGAGGCTCCCTCCACCATGAATTGGTCCAAACTGGGGTTTTTAGAGGCTCCCTCCACCATGAATTTGCCCAAACTGGGGTGTTTAGAGGCTCCCTCCACCATGAATTTGCCCAAACTCTGCTGGTTAGAGGCTCAATCCACCCTGATTTTCAAAACAAATGTTGGTGCCAACCTCAACTTACTACAAGGGCCAAATTCACTGCTGGTGACAAGCTCTCCTCACTGCAAGTGCCAAATACACATGTTTCAAGGTGTTTTCCTACTGTCAGAGAGGTGGTATTGAGTGTGTAAAGTGTGTAGTTGTTAGGCTGTGATGTTGGGGTAATAGAGGGTCTTTGGTGTGTTAGATGCCCCCAGACATGCTTCCCCTGCTGTCCCAGTGTCATTCCAGAGGTGTTGGCATCATTTCCTGGGGTGTCATAGTGGACTTGGTGACCCTCCAGACACGGATTTGGGTTTCCCCCTTAACGAGTATCTGTTCCCCATAGACTATAATGGGGTTCGAAACCCGTTCGAACACACGAACATTGAGCGGCTGTTCGAATCGAATTTCGAACCTCGAACATTTTAGTGTTCGCTCATCTCTAATTATTATATCTAGAAATAGAAGTATATTGGTAACAGTTTAGATTCTCTCCTGTTCTGTCACGTTGTTAAAACTCTATTCTTCTTGGTAGTATCTGTTCTTGGGAAAGCTGGGTGACAGACGATATTCCACAGATTTTAGTTGTTTTTTTTGCAAGCCTTTTTAGATTCCTGAATAGCAAATCTTCGTTATGTCAATTTATATGCATTTTATACATCTCATGCAGCACCACCATGAAAGAATTCAGGAGTCTGGGAAAGCTGAGTGTCAACCCCTATGGGATGTGTTGAAGATACAGTATTTATATTCATTCAATAAGATTTTATGTTACAAATGCAAATATTATTTGATGGATTTTTCCACGAGTTAACTATTATCGACCTACCCTTGGGACAGATCATCAATATCTGATCAGTGGGAGTCCGACAGAGATCAGCTGTTTGAAGAGACCGCATAATTCAGCTGATCGCTGTGGCCTCTTCCCTAATTTCCAAACACATTGCTGTGCATTGCGTAGAGGCTATGGTTGGCATTGCAGCTCTGCCCCATTTACTTGAATGGGACTGAGCTGCAAGTAAGTCACATGACAAATGAATATGGCATTCAACTGTATGCCTCTGCACTGAGAGGCTGACGCTGGGTTCACACTAGCGACCGGACTCCGTTCTGAGCTTTCCGTCTTCTGCAGCTGTCAGACCGGATCCGGCCGTGAGCGCCGGTGAGCGTTTTATGCTCTCCGCCGTGAAACCGGACACAGAGTACTGCATGTCCGAGTCTGTGTCCGTTTTTTTTAAAAAAAAACTGTTTTGCGGCGGAGAGCATAAAACGCTCACCGGCGTTCATGGCCGGACACCTTTCAAACCCATTCAAATGAATGTGTATGATAGAGTCCTGCAGGTTTCCATCTCCTGCTCTGTTTTGTGCAGGAAACGGAAACTTGCATGAACAGACCCCGGGCGCAGATGTGAACGAGCCCTGATCTGTGGGGGTCATGGGAGCCTGTTATTGAGGGACAGGCCTTCAGTAGTTAACACTCGGAAACCCCAATGTGCGGATTTCTGTATCAGCTATGCAGTCCATCACCATAGAGCCTAATGCAAACACATTTTATAATACGCCATAGCTGTTGCCTGGTGAAACACTTAATGTATTTTTCAGTATTTTCCTGCTAATCTCTATGGGGGAAAGGAATGCATGACTGATGCCTAAAATGCTTATTTTCTTGATGACTTTTCATTCCACTATATTCCAGTATACTGTATTAGCCGCAATGTACAGTGGGGTTGAAATTGACTGATATCATTCATGAGATAATGGTCATGGATAGCTGAAAATGAATGGGAGACGTTTTTGCAGGCGAATTTTGAGGCGCATTCCGCGTCAAAATGTGCCTGCAAAAAACTCTTATAGTCTATGGGGTCCGTGTGCTTTCCTAAGTTCGGAGGCCCTGTGCGGACTCCCCAAATGTCATACCGACCACAGACGTGAACTGAGCCTGAAGGTTGGAGGCTTTGGTGGTACACTGATAGCTCATGTATGGCTACCATGTTACAACACAATCTATAACTGAGCCATAATTCGACAGGAGGCTTTACTGAATGAAATAGTACTTAGCACATTGCTAGGTAGAAGCTTGAGAATCGGAGGGGAGGTGAGGCTACGACCCTGCATCAATGAGGATATTGTGCGGGAGGTAATCCGTAAACAGAGGCAGGTTGTGTCAGGTTTACTTCTCGTGTGCGCCACATAATCTATTAGAAGGGATAACATTTCTTAATAAAAAGATATTCCCCATAAAGGAAATATTTAGATTGCATTTAATTAATAAGCTGCAGCATCCAGCCTGGAGGATTCTTCGGCTTATTTCTGCTGGCGTCGGGCCAATGGTCGGGGCTGCTACCTGTATACGAAACACATATTTGTTTCCACATACTGGAGCGTGGGGTTTCACAAAAGAGCTTTAAATGGTAGCGCTTTATTGTTCTGGTGAACACATTCACCCTCAACACTGTCCATAGTGCGGGTATACAGATACAACTGATGTATGGCAGGGACAGATGGCAGGGCAAGACTTGCAGGCGAGCTCTATGGAGCACAACTGCAGCCCCCTCCCTTGCGCTGCATGACAACATCTAATTTATAGGGGACATATCTGCAGATCTTCAGCGGCGGGGGAATTCGGGATTGTGGCCAATGGAACAATACATAACAATCAGCCTATAGATCTCCCACACACACAGTTGGCGCTGCTGATATGGCGCGGTTACAGGGTTCAACCTGTTGAATTCTGTACATTGTTTTGCAGCTGTAACCTCGAAAGGATCGGCTTTTATTTCATATCAAGTTATAATTAAGTAATGATTTAAAAGAACTTTTTCATGTAGTCTGTTCTGCTGGGTGTGACCGCCGCCTGACAATGCAGCCTTTGTCATTACTGTAATGAGGCGGCAGATCTAATTGTACCTGTGATGATGGTTTATAGTCTGCTGCTTAAAGGGAACACCCCTACAACACCGCAAGGGACTCTCTCAGCTGGGAAAATAAACACAGAGCAATGATCGATTTTAATTTTTTTATTGGTTATTGCAGTCATCGCAACCTTTCATTCATCCATGTTACTTATGATGTTGCGGGGTGACACTTTACAGTCATCTTTGGTCCCGTGTTTATGGGTGCTACAGCCAAAATCGCAATGTAGTCACAATCTAAATTTTAGGTTTTTTTTCTTTGATAGAAAGCTGCTGTGACGTCTACCGTGATCCTGCTCCCTTATCTCTCTGAAGCAGCAGCATGGAAGACAGCATAGAGCAGTTAGAGCAACTACTACGATATCAGAATTGGACTAAATGAACATTTACACTTCTAGTAGCGTGCTGCACTTTTATTCCGTCTAAGGCCGATGTCTCACTTGGTGGAAACACCGCAGAAAAAAAACCGCAGCATTTTAGGCTAAGGCCCCATGGGACGTCCAGCAGCCAAAAAGCGCTATGGGAAAAACTGCTGCGGCAACGCATCGCGGTTCTTCCCGCAGCGCTTTAAATAGAATGTTCTCAGAGTTTTCCTTTCTGTTACAATTATATCTATGGGGAAACCGCTGGTGTTTCCGTACATATAGTTGACTTGGTGCCATTGCCAAAACCACGCCAGTTTTGGAAATGCCAGCGTGTCCGCACTGCGGTTTTTACCGCAAAGATGAATGAATATGGCTAACAGCGATCACAGATGGAATTAGCTTCCAATTACGTCTTTTTTTTTTTTTTTGTGTAGAAACCATTTGATGAATCCCACCACTGTGTTTAAAGAGGACCTTGTATGTCCTCTAACAATGGCTGGGTACAATACCGCTGTAAAGCTGACAATGCATTGGATTCAGCGGATTGTCAGTATATACCCCAGTGCCAGAGATACTGGTGCCGTTAGTTTAAGCACCTAGCCGGTCTTACAGTACAATGACGCCCCCTGACAGTAAGATAACACCCCCTGACAGTACGATAACGCCCCCTGACAGTACGATGACGCCCCCTGACAGTGCAGACGCCCCCTGACAGTACGATAACACCCCTTGACATTACGATGACACCCCCTGACAGTACGATAACACCCCCTGACAGTATGATGACGCCCCCTGACAGTACGATAACGCCCCCTGACAGAACGATGACACCCCCTGACAGTACGATGACGCCCCCTGACAGTAAGATAACACCCCCTGACAGTATGATAACACCCCCTGACAGTACGATAACGCCCCCTGACAGTACGATGATGCCCCCTGACAGTGCAGACGCCCCCTGACAGTACGATAACACCCCTTGACATTACGATGACGCCCCCTGACAGTACAATAACACCCCCTGACAGTACGATGACGCCCCCTGACAGTACGATGATGCCCCCTGACAGAACGATGACACCCCCTGTCAGTACAATAATGCCCCCTGACAGTACGATAACGCCCCCTGACAGTACGATGACGCCCCCTGTCAGTACGATAACACCCCTTGACAGTACGATGACGCCCCCTGTCAGTACGATAACACCCCTTGACAGTACAATAACGCCCCCTGACAGTACGATAACGCCTCCTGACAGTACGATAACGCCCTCTGACAGTACGATAACACCACTTGACAGTACAATAACGGCCCGACAGTACGATAACGCCCCCTGACCGTACGATAACGCCTTCTGACAGTACGATAACACCCCTTGACAGTACGATAACGTCCCCTGACAGTAAGATAACGCCCCCTGACATTACGATGACGCCCCCTGACAGTACGATGATGCCCCCTGACAGTACGATAACGCCCCCTGACAGTACGATAACACCCCTTGACAGTACGATGACGCCCCCTGACAGTACAATAACGCCCCCTGAAAGTACGATAACACCCCTTGACAGTACGATAACGCCCCCAGACAGTACAATAACGCCCCCTGACAGTACGATAACGCCCCCTGACAGTACGATAACACCCCTTGACAGTACGATAACGCCCCCTGACAGTACAATAACGTCCCCTGACAGTACGATAACACCCCTTGACAGTACAATAATGCCCCAGGACAGTACGATGACGCCCCCCTGACAGTACAAGACTATAGGGTGTTTCTCACCACCTAGCGATGACGCTGAGCTGTAAGGCCAGATTTATCACAGTGACTCATGCTAGATGACAGATTTGCTGCATCCTTAGAAACACTTGTATCTGTGTCCTTATCGTACTTGATATCATGGTCAGATCCATCAGGATTATTGACTGTGTGTCCGTCATAAGAATTACCCCTCATCACTGTCATTTCCATGGCAGGTTCCTTGGAACATTTTCTTCTGCCGTGTCTAAGTGTAGGAATAGGTTTTCCATTGACAAGCTCTGTTAGCTGTTCCTAATGCGTTTGATAAGCCTTATAATGGACTGAAACATTTCCTTTGTAATGTACGTGAGTGTTGATGGGAGTAATACATTACATTTCAATGATTATTGGACTCCTTCCCATCTTTATAAGGGCAACCTGGACAAACATAATCCTTTGCCATTGGAAAACTGGATACGTCTGCAGAGTCTGAGCGGGGTTATCACAACCCTATTAACCCATTTATGCCCGAGGTTATATATTTTTCGGTTCCAATAATGGAACTCTAGGCATAAATGGATTAAAAACAGAACCAAGTTGCTGTGAGCCTCTAATCCCAGGCCTGTTGTGGCCTCTGCAGGGAAATTTAGTATTATATGGTGGCCATTCAAATCAATGGCCAACCATGTCCTAGTTGGTCCACCTTGGTGGGAGCCACTGCTACTTAGTGGATGTCCACTGTCGCTCACAGGGGAAGGGTCCGAGTGGGTGACCCCCATCATGAGACAACCTATTGATGTTGGCCATATACTCAGATATCTCCGACTCCCACATAAACATGCCTTCTGGGATTTGCTGAACATGCATGTTTATGAAGAGGGGGAAGAGCAGCTGCTAGAAACCACTGTATATATGCATGTACTGTATATAGAGTAACATTCCTTTTATCTGGGGCTGCTTTTTAATTAAAGGAGTCTTATAATTGGTACCGAGATGTAACAGAGACGTCAGACTGTCTTTTCGGTGCAAGCTTTGTGTAGACCCTTAGGGAGTCCTGTCTTGCTGTGACAGCGGGTAATGAGGCAGCATGTCGAAGTCAAAACCCATTACACGTCCCCATTACTAGATAACAGGATCAGTGCGGTTAAATGAGATTAGAAGATTAGAATGTGAAGAGTCTGACCCGGCAATTCCCACTGATGATTCATTTTGTGTTTCACAAGCCAGAAGGAGGAATTCTCATCCATGTCTTCATTTCATACTGTCGTATATAGGTTAGACGTAGTTGGCCTAGGTCAACTTCTGCATCTAGAATAACATATACAGATGAGTATTTCGCAACCCATTGGTTTCTGGTCTGTAGACATAGTCAAGAAGCGCATACTTTTAGCATACTGGACACTTGACAGGTTTATGTCTGGATTCCCGTTTTGGAAGGGTGGATTGGTAAGGTATAATGTAGCACAAAAATGATTTTTTCTTTTTAGAATGAAAGTCAATGGTAAATGGTTCCAGAATGGATTTTAAAATCAACTAAAGAAAAAAAAACTTCCCATAAATACATTTTAAATAGGTAATGAGAAAATTGGTCGGTGGGAAAACCTCTTTAAAAACGGCGTCTATGTTATTTCTTCTCCTGATGGTATGGCTCCCATGGCACATCCTTAAAAAAAATTGTTTGCATTTCACTTTTTTCAGCCTATGCGTATCAAGCTTCAGGCTCAGACTGACCCGGCAGGGAGCGAACAATCCCCCAGTGGGCCTTTAAGCGAAGATTGGCCTGGAGGTTGGTGAGCGCTTCTGTAGTAACTCACTAGTTTCTGAGACTCTGCCTTACCAAGTGCTGCCTGGCATTGATGTTCTTTTCTCCAGGTTGGGGGTCTAACTTATTCCAGGGCCTGGTCTGGGTTTCAATTTAATTACAGAGAATAGTCTTGGGTTTGATAAATCCACCCTGATTTCACCAAACTCTGCTGGTTAGAGGCTCAACTCACTCCAAGGGCCAAAAACACTGCTGGTGCAAGGCTCAACTAAGTTAAAGGGCCTAAAACTCTGCTGGTAAGGCTGAATTCACCCTGATTTCACCAAACTCTACTGGTTAGAGGCTGAATTCACCCTGATTTCACCAAACTCTGCTGGTTAGAGGCTCAACTAAGTTAAAGGGCCTAAAACTCTGTTGGTAAGAGGCTGAAGTCACCTAAAGGGCCTCAATCTCCGCTGTTAACTCAGCTTATGGGCCTCTAACTTAATTTGGAAGGGCTCACGTTAAGAGCCAGGAAAGTGAATTTTGGAAGGTCTTACCACATCACACAAACATCCACAATGACAATTAAGGGTAGGTACTGTTGGATTTCCCATTGCCTATTCCATCTGTGGTTGTCATGAGCATGTGCTTGTTAAGGTCATGTGCTTGTTAAGGTTTCATTAGAGTAAAATTTGGGTTTCTGTCCATCCAATTGGGGTCGAACATTGGTTTCCCCCTAAACGAGTATTAGTATTTTTCCCCATAGACTATAATGGGGTTCGATGTTTGATTGAATAGTCGAGTATTGAGCGGCTACTCAAATCGAACTTTGAACATTTCACAGTTCGCTCATCTCTAGTGATCATATATAGGCATTGAGCACCATATAATTGTGTTTACTACCTGTACTTTACTGGTAACAATGTGCCATGTGTCACAGAAACAGTTTATGGCAGAGAGCATTATAAGGGTGACTTGTCACGTTCCGGCTTTACGGTTTTCCTTCATCATTTCTATTTTCGTTCTGCTTAAAGTGTTGCAAATGAAACAGAAGTAGTATGGAGTATTAACGCCTGTGTGATCACGCACTTAGCAGCTCACATTGTTTATCTTGCTCCCCTCTCCTTACTCTCATCATCCAGACATATGTCATTAGATTTACAGTCGTCCACAACGTCTGCATTGTTCTCTGTGTAGACAAGTAAACCAGTGACTCTCACATATTATAAAGGGGTTTTCTGCTCCCTACTGTATCCACTGGATAGGTCATCAGTATCTGATTTGTGGGGTCCAACATTCTGCTGTTTCAGCAGCTATGGGGCGCCAGACGCTGTTGCTGTGAATAGAGAATGAAAGTCACATAATGCCCCCCATTCCCCCAATATGTTTTACTGGATCTCCAGCACTGGATTGGTCCATCAGAGTAACAGAGGATCCACCAAAGGCTTTAAAACGATAATGGTCCAGCAATAGGGTTGAGCCAATCTTGAGATTTCAGGATTGATTTTAAAATCAGATTTCTGATCATTTTCCAGCTGATCCCGATCGTGAAATTTGCTCGATCGTTGATCGAGATCCGATCTTTCCCGATCCCCATCACTCAACCCTAGTCAATGCTTCTCTATGGGAAAAGTCACTTTCAGGGTTGAGCCAATCTTGAGATTTCAAAATCCGATTTCTGATCATTTTCCAGCTGATCCCGATCGTGAAATTTGCTCGGGATACGATATTTTCCAATCCCGATCGCTCAATCCTATCTAGCAGTCCAGCAGAAGACTCCCGGATTTGAAGGCAACTATGGTCTGTGTCCTGGGGGTTGTTGGAGGGTGGACCCTGAGAGCTATTTCCAATATGAGTTTAAGTTCTAACAGATATGGCCACAGGCAGGTTATACATAATTTAGCTCATATTTCCCAAATGGGTGGTAACCTCTTTTTTTTTTTTCATATAATTTAAAGGATTTCTGCCCATTTTGGGAATAAGAGCAAATTTACATATAACCTGCCAGGGGCCATATCTTTTGAACAATGGACAGATTTACAAAAAAAATACACCAAGCTGTTCGGGGTCACAGTGGCAACCAAATAATATATGGCATTTAGCATTTTGTACATGGTGACAGGTCTTCTTGGATTCCTGTCCACAGTAGATTGTAGGTTGTAGGGGGTCAGCCACCGGCGAGTTTGCAGTAACCCACTGCGAGTAATCCCTGTTTGATCCAAACCTAAAGAGGTTGCACGAAATTAGAGGCACCCAAATGGACAGTAGCGCTTATTGAAGTCTATGGGCATCATATTCTGGTTGTGCATAACTTAAGCAATATGTCTACATGGCTACGCCGATTGGTCGTTTGATGGCATTCCCCACCATCTGCGTCTTCTACTCCAAAGTGCACAGTACGGGCCAGTAAGGGTTAAGCTGTATTCATGGCCGTCCATTGCTGAGTATCTTCATGTCAATTTACAAAACAATATGGTATGAACAAATAAAGAATACCGCATGTAACCCTATCCTCGGAAGGCATGGCGATAGAGGTGTGGCACCCCCAATAATCCTATTGTACTGCTTTCCTCATATGTGGCAGAGACCCTTAGGGACCGATATGGGACCACCCTTGGTGCCACCTATTGTTATGTTCTCGCACGAGACTACTACAGTCAGGACAAGTTATTCTGACTATATATAAGTGAGTATAGCTGGAGAAACTCGCTCCTTCCACAGGTTTCCATGCAGTATATTTTAGGTATTATGAAACATTACTTAATATCTAACCAAAGATAAAGATTTGTTTGGAAGAATAGGCTTCTGTGGGTCCTCAGTAAGAGGTGTAGAAAAATGACAATATAGCTTGCAGCTAGCGCTATACATCCTGTTTTGTAATGTTTCCTTTTCATTCCTGGAATTCTTGGCTGGGAAGTTCTATCTCCGCTTTATTTCTTTTCTCTATGATTATTGTTGGCTTGTTGGTTTAACCCTGCAACATCCTCTGAAACATTTTCCCATAAATCAGCTTATCCTAGTTCTGGTAATGGCCGGTGGTTGGCCGCAGAATGTCAACGAGGGATGGAGGTGCAAACATGGCACTACACTCAAGACCTATCAATGCTAAAATAGTGACAGCTCTAAATTTAGCTTGAGGAAGGGAACAACCCATTGCCTCTGTCCTTGGTAAGGAAATATCGCTATTCTATTCAGGGAAACTCCGTCTGGGCTTTAGTATATACAGTCTAATTCAGAGGCTCCAAAGGAGATGTCCATGGCTACCGGCGGACAGTGTTGGCAGGTTAATGCCTAGGTAAGTCTCCGTACTGCCTATGTAGGCACACACTCTCCCTGATGTGTACGATTATCCCCTGACCCTGGTCTATAGTCTCTCACTCTGCCAAATCAGTATCCCTACGCTATGCTGAGGAGGCTCAATAGGCCGAAACAGCACTGTCCATAGCTGGGAATCTGTTCCTTTTGGAATAGAAATACTAATTTGGCAATTAAATCCGCATCATGAAATTAGACTTTTTAACTGAGTCATGCAAGACGCTAAGGAGGCTGCCCTCTAGAGGGCGGCATACAGAGTGCACTGTTCTCCTAATTACATCCTGGAGAATAGATTTGCATATTTTTTACCCAGGTTCATCCACGTCACTGCTGCTGCGGGTGCTATTGTGCGTACACTTTGATCCGCCATGTTGGCAGAATATCGTATACAGTCAGCAGTAGAGATGAGCGAGTAGTACTCGATCGAGTAGGTATCTGATCAAATACTACGGTATTCAAAATATTCGTACTCAATCGAGTACCACTCGCTGTTCGAATGTAAACGTCCAATGCAGAACCAGCATTGATTGGCCGAATGCTATACAGTCAGCCAATCAACGCTGGTTCTTCTCCTACCTTTAGAAGTCTTCTCCGTGCAGCTTCCCCACGGCGTTTTCCGGTTCTTCATTCACTCTGCCAGGCATCGGGCCTGGGCAGAGCCGACTGCGCATGTCCACTTGTAGTGCGGGCATGCGCAGTCGGCTCTGCCCAGGCCCGATGCCTGGCAGAGTACATGAAGAGCCGGAAGACACCGCGGGGACGCTGCAAGGAGAAGACTGCACGGAGGATCCAGCCCGACCCTCACTCGGGGACTTGGTAAGTATAATTTGATCGAATGTTGCCTACCCCTGAAACGAGCATTTTCCCCCCATAGACTATAATAGGATTCAATATTCGATTCGAGTAGTAGAATATTGAGGGGCTACTCGAAACGAATATCGAACCTCGAACATTTTACTGTTCGCTCATCTCTAGTCAGCAGCATTAATAATAATAATACATTTTATTTATATAGCGCCAACATATTCCGCAGCACTGTACAATTTATAGGGTTCAGATACAGACAGACATACATAACAAAGAACGTCATTTCACACAATGGGACTGAGGGCCCTGCTCAAAAGAGCTTACAATCTATGAGGTAGAGGGGGTGACACAAGAGGTAGCAGGGGCGGCATTGCTTATACAGTGTTCAGACAATTTTGTGCATTAGGAATTGTGATAGGCTTGTCTGAAAAGATGCGTCTTTAGTTTGCGTTTGAAACTGTAGAAGTTGGGAGTTAATCTTATTGTCCGGGGTAGAGCATTCCAGAGAAGTGGTGCAGCTCGGGAGAAGTCTTGTATACGAGCATGGGAGGTTCTGATAATAGAGGATGTAAGTGTTAGGTCATTGAGTGAGCGGAGAGCACGGGTTGGGCGGTAGACAGAGATGAGGGAAGAAATGTAGGGAGGTGCGGCATTATGGAGAGCCTTGTGGATGAGAGTGATAACTTTATATTTTATTCTATAATGAATAGGCAGCCAATGTAGTGACAGGCACAGACCGGAGGCATCGCTGTAGCGTCTAGCCTGATAGATGAGCCTGGCTGCTGCATTCAGAATAGATTGTAGAGGAGAGAGTTTAGTGAGGGGAAGACCGATTAGTAAGGAATTACAGTAGTCAAGGCGAGAATGAATCAGAGAGACAATAAGTGTCTTTAGTGTATCTCTGGTAAGGAAAGGGCGTATTCTGGAGATGTTTTTGAGGTGGAGGTGACATGAACGTGCGAGTGATTCAATATGAGGGGTGAAGGAAAGGTCTGCGTCAAATATGACCCCAAGGCAGCGGGCATGCTGCCTAGGAGTTATAGTAAGGCCTGAGACTGCAATGGATATATCAGGGACAGATCTGTTAGATGGTGGAAACAGTAGTAGTTCAGTCTTAGAGAGATTTAGTTTCAGATAGAGCGAGGACATGATATTAGAGACAGCAGAGAGACAGTCACTGGTGTTCTGTATGAGTGCAGGGGTGATGTCACGGGAAGATGTGTATAATTGGGTGTCATCAGCATAAAGATGGTACCTGAAGCCAAATCTGGCGATGGTTTGTCCAATGGGGGCTGTGTAGAGAGAAAAGAGCAGGGGGCCGAGGACCGAGCCCTGAGGAACCCCAACAGCAAGGGAAAGAGGGGAGGAAACAGAGCCCGCAAATGATACACTGAAAGTGCGGTCTGAGAGATAAGAGGAGAACCAGGAGAGCGCAGTGTCATTGAGGCCGACTGAACGGAGCATAGTGAGGAGAAGTTGATGGTCAACAGTGTCAAAAGCTGCAGAGAGGTCCAGAAGAATAAGAAGAGAGAAGTCACCATTGGATTTAGCCTTTAGTAGATCATTAGAGACTTTTGTGAGAGCTGTTTCAGTAGAGTGCAGAGCGCAGAAACCAGATTGTAAGGGGTCAAGCAGAGAGTTAGCAGAGAGATAACGGATTAACCGAGAATAAACCAGGCGTTCCAAAAGTTTAGAGATGAAGGGGAGGTTAGAGACGGGTCGATAGTTAGCAGCACAGGATGGGTCCAGGGAGGGTTTTTTCAGTAGCGGGATTATAACAGCATGCTTGAAGGATGATGGGAAGATTCCAGAAGAGAGAGAGAGGTTAAATATTTTAGTAAGGTAAGTAGTGACAGCAGGGGACAGAGATTGGAGAAGGTGTGAGGGGAAGGGGTCACTACTGCAGGTTGTGGGATGAAGAAAGTAGCTGGGAGACTTCCTCTTCTGTGACAGGTTCAAAAGATGAGAATGGACAGTCTAAAGTGCGGCTGGTGAGGGGATCAGTACTATCGTAGGTGTGGGAGTCAATGCCACCTGGGGCTTGGGCAGTAATTTCCTGACGGATCTTATCAATTTTATCATGGAAATACATGGCCAGGTCATCAGCACTAAGGTCTGTGAATGGCGTCTGCACCTTGGGTGTGAGTAAGGAGTGAAAGGTTTCAAAAAGCCTTTTAGGGTTGCTGGAGAGAGAAGAGATGAGGGCGGTGAAATAGTCTTGTTTGGCGAGGTAAAGGGCAGAGCTATATGTTTTAAGCATAAACTTGAAGTGGAGGAAATCTGCAGGTGAGCGTGATTTTCTCCAGAGACGTTCGGCACACCTAGAGCATCGCTGGAGAAATCGTGTCTGTGGCGTGTGCCAGGGCTGCTGCCTCCTATGTGGGACTTTACGAGTGGAGGGGGGAGCAACCTCATCCAATGCATTTTTGAGGGTTTCATTATAGTGACTGGTGGCCAGATTGGGACAGGAGATTGAAGAGATGGGGGACAGGGAGGACTGTAGAGTATCTGAGAGGTGCTGGGTGTCAATAGCACGCAAGTTCCTATATGTGTGATGGGTAGGGGCGTCTTGTGAAGGGGAGAGAGCACCGATGGTGAGAGATAGAAGATTGTGGTCAGAAAGCGGCAGAGAAGAGTTAGAAAATTTAGAGACTGTGAGGAGTCGATGGAAGACTAGATCAATCGTGTTACCGTTTATATGTGTGGCGGAGGAAGAACATTGTGAGAGACCAAGAGAAGTGGTTAATGAGAGAAACTGTGAGGCAGCCGGCATTCTATTTTCTTAACATGACTCTGTGCACGGCCATCTTTCCTGAGTTTCTCTTTGACCTGTTTAACAGCATTTAGTAGTATGCTTTACAGCATAGTTATCGCCATAGACAGCAATAGTGTAGAGGTCTGTGGGAGAAATTTTTACATCAGGGGCTGATGTAGATTTCAGGTGCCCAATTTCCTTGAATGTGACAAGCAGGGCGCAGAAAGAACAAAGTGGCACAACTTTGGCGGTAGTCCAGGACATGTGCTCTTCATCTACACCAATGGCCGTAGATGAAATGGTAAATTCTTCCCATAGTCTGGTGGATCTGGGTAGAAAGAGAAGAAAAGGTCTTACTTAGCACCAAGGTGTGCGCGGCATCGATACATTTATGTTCCATAGTCATCGTCCAGCTGATACCAATTCAGTAACGTGGGGGTAGCTTGATCTGGATTACCTCTTGGCCTGGTTACAGTGTATATAGCATTGGTATAAAATGATAAAAGTGGCCTTGTCTAGTTGAAGTGGACTGCTTGAAAATGCAGCTTGTCCTATATGAATGGGAGCTGGCATGTGATACATCGTATTGCCTGGCTATGCACAACATTCTGAGGTTTAGAAAGTATGCAGCAAAGGACGTGACCTGTATTAAAAACCATTCACTGTTTATACTGAGCCTTGGGTACTCCTACAGTCAAGTAAATGGAAAGCTGTAGTGATGCGTCATGTCCGCTGCAAGTGGATTTCATTTCAAAGGCACTGACGTAGGCGGTGGGAATGACAGAAAACATTAATGCCACCCTTATAATAGATGGGCTGCAAGAGTTACCAGTATGGCTGGCACAATTATACCACGGGTGATAGTATTCATAATGTTGCCAATTGAGCAAATGAATTTTTTAGAAGTGACAAAAATAAAAACCTCAGATGTGACCTGAATCCGAATGCGAAGAAAATCTGTAGAGATGGATGCAAATCTTGTAGATATATGTTAGTATCAGTCTTGTATGGCAGAGCAGGGGTATTACAGATGTTTCCATAGATCTCAATAGTATGAGCTTACCGATACAGATGCTAAGTGAAACCCCTGATACGAATCATCAGGCCACAAGCTTGGTTTGTTCAGGATCCAGGGACCCCTTTGGATATGGGGGTCCTGGGCAGTTGCCCAGTTCGCCTCACTCTAATGCTGGCCCTGGGTCCTAGGTTCGGATCTGACCAAGGGCAATACCTGAATGGTGTTTTTATGTTCCCCCGTACCCTAACGCCAGACCAAAGACAATATAAAATAATTTGTGATTTGGATCAACTGTAGGGGGTGGCAATTTACCTAATGGAAGGGGGGGTCATACAGACTCTATGCAGATATGGTCTTTGGCCGGATTCTAATCTAGGACCTAGGGCTGGTGTTAGGGGAGGGGGAACATAAAAACACCATTCAGATATTGCCCTTTTCAGATCCTTACTAGGACTCAGGGGTGGCGTTATGGTGGGGCAAACTTGGCAACTGCCCAGGGCCCCCATCTCCAAAGGGGCCTCTGGATAGCAATCAAACCAAGCTTGTGGCCTGATGATTCGGATCAGGGGTTCACTTACTGACTGTATCGGCATGTTCATACTATTGAGATCTATGGAAATATCTGTAAAGCCCCTGCTCTGCCCGTACTGACGCACAGTATACCTGTGTCGGGGTAAGGTGAATATAGAGAATTCTTATATGAAAAGCAAAAGGACACACATATGACCAATGACATACTGCATAAGGAGGATCTATTAATATATTTGGGGGAACTATTATTTATATGGAGGGACTAGTATAAATACCCCCTTATAAATATTAGTTCCTCCAGATTTATTATTAATAGTTCTACCTTCTAAATAGTCCCCATCCCCCTTCCTTGTAAATAAGGAGCAACTATTAATAAACAGGCTGACTATATAGAGGAACTACTATTATTAATAAGACCAGCAGAGGAACTCTTATTTATAAGATGGGGGCTATTATTAATAAGGAAGGGGGGGGGGGTGATTCATAATGGGGATACTCTTGTTTATAAGAAGGGATTATTTATTGGGGGGCTATTACTGATAAAGGGGGACTATTAGGACTAAAACCAGCCCTACTAGGACCCCAGTGTTGCCCGTCACACCATGATAGTGACTTGTGGTATTTACATAATGGGATATGCTGGCTCTGCTAGTCCTAGGAATCAAATCATGGTCAGACGGGGAAGTGGTTAAGTGATCACCCCAAGGAAAAAAGTAACTATTTTGGTGCAACAAGACTCACCAACATCTGGGAATTTTTCAGCAATTGGTATATGAAAGTCAGACGTTCTTATAAACATCTCCATTGCCAGATCTCATTCTGCATATAATTTATCACATGCTCTGTGTATGCAACTCATATATTACACTAACCCAGACACAAGCTGCTTCATATTTATCCTGACTCAGTGCATTTAGATGTTAGTGATCTTGTTCTCTGCAAGTCCAGAAGTGCAAACATGTAAAATACAATTATATTGTATGTATCAGTATGACTGTGAGCATGTGCGATCACCATTCAAGAACCTACATAGTGTATCAGGCAACTGCATAAATTATTATAGTGTACTAGCACGCTGCCTCAGCTCTGCTACATCTGCTGATTTAGAAAACAGGCTTGTGTTGTGTGAGAGTGTCTGAGCAGCTTGTGTGTTAGACACGGCTGAACGGATGTTGTTGAAATGTACAAAAGTTCTCCCCCTCCCCCATCCAAGGCAGAACAACAGATTCCCCATCCTACTTAGGGCTCGTTCACATCTGCGTTCATCTGTCCTTATTGCAGGTTTCCGTTTCCTGCATAAAACAGATGCAGGAGACGGAAGCCTGCAGGAGACTTTCTCACCCATTCATTTGAATGGGTGAGAAAGCTGTCCGGCCGTGAGCGGCGGTGAGTGTTTTATGCTCTCCGCCGCGAAACCGGGTTTTATAATCCGGACACAGAGTCGGACATGCAGTACTCTGTGTCTGGATTAAAAAATCCGGTTTCGCGGCGGAGAGCCTAAAACGCTCACCGCCGCGCACGGCCGGACCCGGTCTATGGTTTCCGTCTTCTGCCATGCAGAAGACGGAAACCATAGAACGCAGGTGTGAACCTAGCGTAACTGAAACTCTACAGTCTCTTGTCCAGACACAGCCTGCATGTTCTGTAGTCTCCTGATCTTCTATGAGACTCCATTGTGTTCAGCTTGCACACTGTCCGGCTCCCTCCTGTTTAGCTCCGCCCACAAATTAGCGTGTAGCCTATGGGACGGCTGAAGGGCCTGTGATGTCATCAAAGGTCCTCAAACATAGTGTGTGTGTAAATTCGTGCTTAACAGTCGTGTAGTAACGTCATTTACCGAGATAAAAAGTAGCCTATATTTGAAGCGAGGTTCCTATCTATCTATGTGCCAAATTTCAGCCAAATCCGTTCAGCCGTTTTCGCGTGATTGAGGAACAAACACACAAACATACAAACTTTCACATTTATAATATTAGTAGGATAGGATAGGATAGGATTAGTAGGATAGGATAGGATTCCAGTTACTTGAGCACTAGAAGTGCTGCAAATCTGTTTCACAACTGATATAACACTGGAGGGAATTTATTAAAGGGGTTTTCCCTTCCACTTGTCTCAGCAGTTTTGCTGGCTGTCTCTTCTTCTCACTTCCTATAAGCTAAGAGAAAGCAGCTTTGACTGTCTGATGAACAGGACAAAATGAAGTATCACAATATAGACTTTGCCTTTATCATGAGAAATTATTTGTTATGGTTACTAGAAATCGAATATAAATGCAGATCAAATAATATGTACAGTAAATGCATATTACAGTACACAGGTTTGTATAGAACACTTACCATGCTTCTGTGTGTTTACATAGAGAGAAAACAGACTCAACTCGCTCAGCCTTTATCAGCAAACTGTAATTAGCTGAACTGGTTGTCCTGCAGGCAGAGCTGTAGATAACTGTGAGAGCACTCAGTCTCCTCAGAGAGCAGTGACTCGCGTCATCCGTCACATAGGCCATGCTCCATGGAAACAATGTGTAAACAATGGGAGAAATAATTTCACATCGCAGGCAAACAAAGCAGCATTACTAAAGCAATGTATTTCGTAAAAATCTTCAATTTACATAAACTAGCAATATAAATAGTATCCTTTAGATGGGAATACCTCATTAAGATTGGCATAGGTTTTAATCAAGTCATAAACTCGAGCACACTGCGGTGCCAGTGAACAACTGGTGTAAATTTTAGATATATCTCACCACCAGCTCTCTGGCATGAGTTAAGCTAAATTTGTTGGACTAGACTTGCTCTATGCCTTGCTTCTCCCTCTTTTGTAACATGTGGCGAGTGGGTCTCTTCGAACCCTGTCCGCTTAAGAAGCGGTAACCTACAGACACCACAGATTATTACCTGTATCTGTTGGGATTCCGCCGATTTAGGTATAAAGTCCAACACAGATGTGAACCTAGCCTAAATGCATACCTCCCATTTGCCATGGCAAACTTCGCTCCGCCCACTTTATGTTGACTCCGCCCATTATCATTCATTTTTAATGTGCCCCCACACAGTATAATCGTATAATCTTCCTACAGTCACCTGTAAATTATATTCCCCCCTCCATCTCTCCCAGTTTTATATAACCCCTTTATCTGCCCCCAGTTTCATGTCCCCCCCTCCATCTCTGCCCCCAGTTTCATATCCCCCCATCTCTGCCCCCAGATTCATGTCACCCCATCTCTGCCCCCAGATTCATGTCACCCCATCTCTGCCCCCAGATTCATGTCCCCCCTCCATCTCTGCCCCCTGATTCATGTCCCCCCATCTCTGCCCCCAGTTTCATGTCCCCTCCATCTCTGCCCCCAGTTTCATATGCCCCCATCTCTGTTCCCAGATTCATGTCCTCCCATCTCTCTTCCCAGATTCATGTCCCCCATCTCTGCCCCCAGATTCATGTCTCCCCCCTTCAATCAGTCCAGTACAGTATTTGCGCCGGTAGTATGGTCTGTATAATATGACAGTATTACAACACCTAAATCTAGATTAAAGAGTAAACACACACGGTCAGTTTTTTTTTTTTGATGCAGTATTTAAAGCCAAAATCAGGAACACTGTGATAAAAAGAGAAGTACGACTTGTCCTTTATAGATCCCATCTTTTGTGATCCACTTCTGCTTTTTGTTTTACATGCTGAATAAAAAAAAACCTGACCATGTGTCCTAACCCTAAGGGTAAGTTCACACAGAGTTTTTTTGTCAGGATTTTGAGGTCGTATTCGCCTGATCAAAAGGCTCCCGGAAAAAAGAAGCGAGATGCTCATTCTTTAGACGCAGTTGCCTCGTGATTTGGCCTGAAGACACTCCCTCCTCCGGACTAGGCCCATTCATTGGGCCTAATCTGGAGCGGAGTGAACGGCTGGATGCCAGTGCAGTGCATTGGCATTAAGTCGCGGCTACCTGGTTTTTGGATCGGAACCTGAGGTGCATACAGTGCACCAGCATACAGTTCCAGGCATTCTGCTGCGGATTAGGCCCAAATGAATGGAACTGGTCGTGAGGGAGGTGTTGCGCTGTGGACTTTCGGCACATTAAATGAATAGGAGCCACGGAAGCACGGGCCGCAAAATAAGATAGGAGTAGGACCTGTCTTATCTGATGCGGCCTGGACTGTTGGCCTGCATACGGGACTGTGAAATATACAATCGTGTATATGGGCCCATAGAAAAGAATGGGTCAGTGTGTTATCTATGAAATACTAGAACCTTAAGCATTTCCGTAGGCATAATTGACATGCTGCAATTTCCAAAACCACAGCACTTCCCCTATTTTTCTCCAATGTGACGATAGGCCACGTGGACCCTGGCCTAAAATAATGTTTAAAGCCAAGGTCCCAAGTAGCGGGCCGAAGTAAAAAAAAGTGTTGCGGGAAAAACCATGGCGGCAGCACATCACGGCTCTCAAGAAATCACAGCTAAAGCTTCTTCTTGGCTTAGAAGACCGAATGCAAAACTTAATTTTTTTAAATTTTTTGTATATGAGGGAAATATACATATATATATATATATATATATATATATATATATACAGTATATATATATGGCATCTGCAATATAACACCACGATTGCAAAGAGGCCAGCAGAATCCCTTGGGTAACCCTTAGATGACTGGCGTTTGGCGGGCACTTCCGGTGTCTTTCGGCCCAGTCTACGGGTCAGATTGATTCGTTTCCCCTAACATACATTCATGTTGAATTGGAGAAATCATTCACGAATCACTGCGGCTGACATGGAGACTATAAAACACATCCATACCTTAAGAATTGGAAACATCTGGGGAAGGGGGGAGTGGGATACGGGGTAATATCTGAGAGTGTAATGGAAGTGAAAAAAACACACCAAACCATTCATGATGGCCCGTGGCGCTGTGTAGTGAGGGAGTGGGCCTGCGCTTTCTTCTGGACTAATAAACGACTAATTGGTTTTTTCAGAACATTTTCAATTAGTGTGACCAGGTGGAGGAGGGGGCGCTGTGCCGCGGTGGGAATGAGAGTTTATATGTAATAGTAGCGGCATACCACCTATAGAACATATAGGCGCTGTACGTAATAAACATCTATATAGGTGTACAGATTCTTGCAGATTGCAATGAACGTCTTGGTTGTCAGCTACCCTGATGTAGATCAGAGGTTTATGGCAGACAGGACTGGCAGTGAAGAGGTTAAAGCAACACTCTCCCTTCTTTTTTTTTTCTTTCTCCCCCTCTCTTCCCACCCGATGGGCCGTCCCAGGACTGCCAGGGTTGTGCATGGAACATTTGTTCTTGGAGGAAGGGAGTTTAGTGAGGTCAGCAGGGCCAGATGCTGCTATTAGCGGGCTATGTGTAGGAGAGTTACAACCTCTCCCTGTACGCTCGGCCTCTGTCCTTCCCAGGATTGTGCCCCACACCACTGGGGCTAAACCCATGCAGCCCAATGAATAGGATCAGGACTAAGCGAAGCAAAAATGGTAAGGCGATGAGTGTGCTATGCTGTGGAAATCGCAACGTTCATAGTCTGCATTTTCTTTATGTTTTATAACTTGACGTGTGCAATACCGAAATGTGGAGTTGAGTTTGTCATCTGGCCCATTTGTGATATTACGTCGTGTTTGCAGTGGTTTATATATGTAATTAAAGGGTTAAATGAACAAACTTGGCAGACGATGTACAATGTGATATAGTATACCCCAGTTATGACTTTTTTTTGGATTGTCAAATGATTTATTAGCAATGCAATAGGTGCGGGCAGTGATGGCGTGGTACAGCGAGTGACAGCGGGGTGATGCCGGTGACTGTCACATACTGCACTCTTACTAGTTTCATGCCCTGATAGATCTCGGGACATGGATCGGTTTTAGTTCATTTATACAATCCTGCTTTATTTTATTTTTTAATTTTATTAGCGCCGCTTTCTGCCCATTCCTCCTGGTGCAAGAAATGGTAAAACTAGTCCCATATACACCTCTCTCTATTCTACATGGTATACAAATTACTGCATGACCTACAGGTGGGTCAAAATATCTCAGATTTACAAGGTCGCTTTCATCGTGTGCATTCGTTTTGGGCTCATCTCTGGAGCAAAAAAAAAAAACCCGTACTGTACTTTTCCAGAAATGCAGCTTTTGTGCGAGTTATGTTATAGCAGGAAATACTTGTGTAGGATCGGCGCAGTTGCCAGTATTCAGAATTTTCCCTTTAGGGAGCTTCCCTTCACCCCCGCAATCACAAGCTGTAGGCGTTTGGAAAGGCAGGAAGGGACGTCTATAGATCCTCGGAGACGGGCAGGACAATGGACCTCAAATATCCTACCTATGGATTCTTAATATACTGAGATACCCCCCAGACTAAGGCTTCAGAGGGGTCTGAGGAGTCCTAGGCAGGATATAGGGGGAAGATTTGGTGTGTGGGAGGTAACAGGATGTTGCTGCTGTCACTCCAGACGTCTCGAGTTATCCAGATGACATCTGTCTGTATGACATTTCTACCAAATCATTTCTTACCGATTATTTCTGTAGCACCAACAGATTCAGGGACGCTGCACAAAACTTGCACGCACATGTTCCCAGGTAGGATTACAGTTCGGTTTCCATGCCACAAGTATTCGGACATACACTAGAACTACCTTAGTGCAAGGACATTCATTTAGTCAATGAAATATGGACCAAATGTCAGCCATATTTCCAGGCCCAGACCAAATTCTGAACCTGGACTCCAAGCACTGAGGTCAACTGTGATAATAGGAGTCCTCCCCCTCCGCCACCCCATGGGGTCTACCGTCCTGTAGAGGACAGATGACTACGATGATGGGTCCCTCCATGCTCAGTGTTTGCCCAGTAATGTGGTCCCTATTTCATAGACCGAATACGTCTGTGTGAAGCCATTCTTAATATTACTTTGTTCACTTTAAAGGGCATGTCCAGGGTCAGAACCTTCCTGTACTGATAACCTATCCTGTGAATAGGTCATTAGATTGGTTTAGGTCAGTACCCTAATTGATCACCTGATGCGGCCTTTGTAGGCCGTATGCAACCAAAATCAGCCCTGAGTGCGGGGCTGTACTTCCAGGTGCCACTGCTACATTGTACTGACTACAAGCTTCGTACAGTGTACAGAGCGCCATACATTGCAGTGGTGGCACCTGGAACTGCAACCCCGATCCCTTTCACTTAAATAGGAGCAGGCTGGTTTTTGATATGTAGTTTGTATCGGGGCGAGGTCCAAAACCTGTTCCATGTGATCCAAAAATTTGATGATTTGGGCTAGGTGACACGGGTTGGTTGCCGTTTATCGTCATCCATGTGTACCAGATCTAACTAAGAACCTTTACAAAGAAGCATAAAAACCAGACGAGACCGAGGAGGCGTAAAAGTGAATGCTACATATTCAGCAATTCTAGTAGTTTCTTGACATCATGGCGTGAGTGCATTTGATAACTTTTTCCTCCGTTAGTTGAATGGAGTCATTCACTCATTTCGGACAGACTGACCGTATTTTGCCGTAGCACATGACCCTTGTTATCCTGTATCGTTTTATGACGAGATCTTCTGCTCCACGTTTCATCTTCGGCGTTTCTTTTCGCTAGAACTCATGGGAACCATTGTTTGCCCTCACTGACGCCACAGGGATGGTGCAATCATTGAAGTAAAGGTTAGCAGGGTAATACTGTTGAGGACGGGGGTCTCATGTCTCGCTGACCCCACTCTTCAGCCTCCTTTTTAAGGAATGTTCCTGGGGCAGTTCAGTACAGGGCTCTGTCTGTGCAGGGGTTAATTACATGCCCTTGATGACATACTGCACGGCAGAGGCGGGCTGCATGTTTGGAAAGAGTAGAAAGGACCCTGTATGTTTTCAATGTATGGGATCACATCCCACCCCAGGCAGCGTCTGTACCCCTGGGGGTAAGCAGGGAGTGTCTGGGAAATAAGGAGGCAATTGTCAGGCAATCGCACCCCACCATCATAGGCTCTTTCTGAGAGTGAACACTTGGTATGCTTTAACCCTATGATACTGTAGTGAGTTTATGAATGCCTTATTAAGGAGCCGCCTCTGAAGAAAGAGTGGTACAGTGTGGGTCCTGTGCATACCACACGCACAGAGCTTACATTCTAATATCTGTACGGAGCGGCAGGACCATTCTCCAGCGCCGCACAACCAATATTAGGTGGCATGTGGTGCAAGATAGGTTAGTGTTATATTTGAGAAATTTCTAATTCTTGTGTAAAATCTATATCTTGCAAAACTTACTGGCCATTAAAAGGTGAGTGGCGTAGTTCTGTAATAAAGTTCTATGCAGCGATGGTGAGGCCCATATAATCACCAGCTTTGCAGGGAACTCTGCACAGCTCTGCTCAAAGGAAGGTTTTACCGCCATTGTGAATGTAGGGATATGCCTGTGTCCACTATGGGGTTGGCCAATTCGTAATCGCGGTAAAAAAAAAATAAAAATCCCAGTTCTCAGCATCACGGAGTTCAGGTCTGCGTCAGTAATCCGTTCGGGGCAGTCCGCATGGGGACCCTCCCTCAAATGTACTGCCGAACGCATTGGCAAGCGGCGTGCAGTGAAAGCACACGGACCTCATAGACTACAATGGAGTTCATGTGCTGTCTGCACGAGTCATGTGGACAGGAAGGTAGATTGTGAACTACTTTTCTGTCCACGTGTTCCGAGCGGAAAGCACACGGACCCCATTATAGTCTATGGGGTCCGTTTGCTTTTACTGCACACCGCTTGTCAATGCGTCTTGTAGTCCGCTCAGAGGGATCTCCATGCGGACTCTCCCAAATGGATTACCGACGCACATGTGAACCTTAGGGTCAGATGTGAACAAGGCCTTAGCAGTCAGATCCCCACGGGTCATAAATTTATTCTCTATCCTATGGCTAAATGATAAATATTTTTCACGCCATAATCCCTACGGCTGAGGTCCTACATTGCAAATTTTGCTGCAGTTTTGTGAGCCAAAGTCTGGACTGGTTTCAAAAGAAATGGGAAACGTAAAGGAATCTCTTATCTCTTCTCAATCCACTCCAGGCTCAAACAAGACGCATGAAAATCTGCAACAAAAAAATACTGTGTTTCTGCAACGTGGGATTCTTAACCTGTCTCCCTTATTCATTATGTCGCTGCAGTAGGGGGTCACACGAGCTGTTCAGCAAATAGAATATGATGGCATAACCACGTATCGGCCACAGCCAAAAAGTGTTGCGGGATAAAAAACATGGTGGAAACGCAGAAAATCTGCAGAGGTTTTTTTCCTCTTCGCACTTTCTACTTCATTTCTACCTATAGAGAAACCACCAGCGTTTCCTTATTATTATTGACATGCTGCAATTTCCAAAAAATGGTACGAAACGCATAAAAATATCCGCAGTAGAAATGCTGCAGTGTGTGGATGGGATTTATTAGAATCGCTTTGCAGGGACTGTAAAAATGCTGCAGTTTTTTCTGCACCGTTTGCATCAGATAGGCTATAGCCTCAAGGTGCATTCTCACTATATATACCGTCGCATTGAAGTAGTATATAGCCCCATGGTGTATTCGCATTAGTAAAACAGTCTTTGGCCCTGTACTTTATACCCCTCATGTAAACTTCCTTCTCTATTTTAAGAGTTGCAATGTGATGTAGAGAACATGTGATGGGGACTGCAAGGTCAGATTATGTCACGGTTGTATCAGTGAACAAGCTTCCTTTGGTGTTTATATCCTTTGGCATATGTCACACATGGCACTATTAAACAATTGCCCTCACTGTATACACAACAGCTGCCGGGGCCACTAAATAACACTATATGAATAAGTCCTTGGGCCTGGTTTACATAGTGTAGTTTTTTTTTGCCAAAAGTAAACAAGCAGCACTTTTCTCTCCGTATGTTTCGTGAGAAAACCACATGGACCCCATTATAGCCTATGGGGTCCGTGTGTTTTCCGAGGTAACCACTTTTCTATGGGTATAGGTTTCCATTCGAGGGGCCACAAATGGAATCCCAAATTCAGATGTGAATTGGGCCTGATAACTGTCAGAAATGAATACTTTCCAGGCGGTTTTATTTATTGGAAATTAACCTGCTAAATGAGGATAGGGGCAGGGGCACAACTTTTTCTTATGCATTTCATGTCAATAAATCTCATTGCAGATGGCTGATAACCTAGAACAATAGCTTGCTTTCATCTGCAAAACAGGAACTACCATAATATGAAATCTATAGAAAATTACTGGCGTTACAGCTTGGCATACAGTATTGGTATTGTTAGTAGGGTCTTTATGTAAGAACCTTTCTGCGACTTTAGTCAGTCTGGTAGAATTCTATTTACCTTGGCAAATTGGTCTTGATGCTAAGATAGTCTTAAGATGCTTAAAGAAAGCTGTAAGGGTAAGTTCACACGGGGTCTTTCGGACCGGAACCGGTTCCGGTCCAAAATACAGGTAGCTGCGACTGGAGTGCAGTGCACCGACATCCAGTCGTGCACTCCGATCCGGATTATGTAGGAGGGAGTGTCTTCAGGTGGATGTTGCGAGGCGAATCCCCCTGAAAGAATGAGCATGTCGCTTCTTTTTTGGGAGCCGGAACAAACTGGCTCCTGGAAAAAAGAACTGACCGGCTCCCATTGATTTCAATGGGCGCTGTATTTTTGGTCAGGATTTTGAGGCCGTATCTGTGTGAAGTTACCCTAAGTCTCTTGGTAAGGATCCTTCAAAGCGAATCCCATGCCCACTTTGGGGTAAAAACCGTGGCGCAGTTTTGGAAATCACAGCATGTCAATTATACCTATGGAAACGCCAGTGGTTTCCCCATAAGTTTAATTGTAACAGAAAGTCTGCGGAAGAAAACTCTGTGAACTTTCTGTCTAAAGCGTTGCAGGAAGAACTACGATGCGGTTTTTCTTGCACCGCTTTGTTGCTGCGGGACGCCCTATGGGACTTTAGCCTAAGGTAGTCTTAAAAAAAAAAAAAAAAAAAAAAAAAAAAAAAGTCATATACTATAATTAGAAACTGTTACATCTGTTATAAATGGAAAACACGATGCAGCGCCAGATATGTTAACCTGATGGACCCCATTGTCTTACAGTTTGTTCTACTCAGGTTTGTCAATTTTGGCAGGGAAAATAGAAATGTTGCTTCCTGTGAAATATAATGAAATCTGCAACTGAGGTTCTGACCTGACCCGTGGATGCAGGTGTGAGCGTAGCTGTTGTCTTGCCCTTATGTCTGGAGTTGGGAAATATCTGTGCAGCCTATACTGTTGGGGGCATAGCTGTAGGGGGTGCAGTGGTAGGAATTGCTGCTGAGCCTTGGATCCTGAGGGGGCTCAAAGGTTCCATTGCCACATTAGGTTTATTACTATTCTAAAATGCACAAGTTGGGTAGGGGACTCATTACCGCTTTTGCATTGTGGCCCAGGAGTGTCATGTTATGCCTCTGTTCATAACACCCATTGAAGTAAATGTGAGCAATGGAAACCTGGATTTTGGTCCCTTATTTACAACTAGCATCTGCCCGCGACTTCATCTGCAAGTTGGTGTTGGCGCTGAGCCACTTATATTTAGCCAATTGCTGTGGTGGATGATCCACCAGCTCCCGCGTCTCAGCTCTGCTACATTGCAGCATACTCAGTTGTATGTACATCTCTGCATATGGAGAGCGTACTGAGCTGTGCTACAGCGCTGCTTAAGCTCTGCTACATCTGGCCATTTAGATTATAGGGGTGTTCTTATTTCAGTGTGTGAGCAGCTTCTGTGTTACAAAGGGCTGAATGGATGTTGCTGAAATGTACCAAAGTTCGATCAGCCTGCTCCCGCGTCTTGGCTCTGATACATCGCTGCATATGCGTAGGATACCCAGCTGTATGTACATGTTTGCATATGGAGAGCCTACAGAGGTGTACTACAGTGCTGTGTAAGCTCTGCTACATCGGGCAATTGTGATCACACGGGTTTTGTAATGTGACTGTCTGGGCATCTTCTGTGTTACAAAGGGCTGAACGGATGTTGCTGAAATGTGCTAAAGTTCTCCCCCCTGCGCCATCAGAGGCACAACAACACATTCCCCATCATACTCTCACTGAAACTCTACACTCGATATACTCCTCTTGCCCACGCACATCCTGCATGTTCTGTAATCTCTTGATCTTCCATGATACTCCATTTTCATCAGCTTTCACACAGTCCAGCTTCATCCTATATAGCTCCGCCCACAAAATAGTGTGTAGCTTTGCCCACTGCCTAGCATGATCCTATCCTAGAATGGCTCAAGGACCTGTGATGATGTCATCACAGGTCCTTTAGTGTTGTGTGAACCTACATTCCTTCACTGCAGTTGTGTAGTGATGTCATTTACCAGGAAAAAAGTAGCCTATGTTTTAATTGGGGTTCCTATCTATGTATGTGGCAAATTTCATGCAAATCCGTTCAGCCGTTTTTGTGTGATTGAGGAACAAACATCCAAACCCACATTAGTAGGAGGATTCTTGATATGTGACATACTAAAAAGAATGAAGAAAAATAATAAAGAAAAAGAATGAACATTATTACCAATGGGGAAAGATGTAAAATAAAGATTTAGTGAGCTTTCTAGGTTTAAAAGAACTGGAATAAACAGGATATATCTGTAGTCTCTAGTGGAATGAACATATAATCCATAGAAACAGATGTATAACACTTTTCCTGTGCTAGATACACCAGGAATGAATAGGATATATCTGTAGTCTATAGTGGAATGAACATATATTCCATAGAAACAGATGTATAACACTTTTCCTGTGCTAGATACACCAGGAATGAACAGGATATATCTGTAGTCTATAGTGGAATGAACATATATTCCATAGAAACAGATGTATAACACTTTTCCTGTGCTAGATACACCAGGAATGAACAGGATATATCTGTAGTGTATAGTGGAATGAACATATATTCCATAGAAACAGATGTATAACACTTTTCCTGTGCTAGATACACCAGGAATGAACAGGATATATCTGTAGTCTATAGTAGAATGAGTGTATATTCCATAGAAACTGAAGTATAATACTTTTCATGTGGTAAATAGGCAAGGAATGAACAGGATATATCTGTAGTCTATAGTGGAATTAAATTATATTCCATGGAAACAGATGTATAATACTTCTGTGCTATATTCACCTGGAATGAACAGGACATATCTGTAGTCTATAGTGGAATGAGCGTATATTCCATAGAAACAGATGTATAATAATTTTCCTGTGCTAAATAGAGTAGGAATGAATAGGATATATCTGTATATATCTATAGCCACATGTGGCTGTAGAGGATTTTTTCCCCTATTTTTCAAATTATGGCATGTTTTTTTGTTATTTATATTTTTATATGGACGACCACAAATAATGATCACTATTTGTGGCTGTGTATAATGAGTCGACCGCCTTTCACGGAAATGTTCCCAAGTGAGAACATAATCTAAAGGGAAACTCAGGACTGGGCATGTTTTAAAATGGTTGTAGTGGTGTCCGACCTCTGCCAATGACTGCCAGAGTAGAACTGCTGTGTCACATGCCAGGTCCCAGACCAGGAAATAATGAAGACCACAGCGGCAGACTCTAGGAACCACGTGCTGGAACCACGGTGGGGAGTGGATGTTTTTGTTTTCACCTGGGGTCTATGTGGCCATATTGAAAAAAAATTCAGATGTATCCTTTTCATTCCTGGTGTATCTAGCACAGAAAAAGTATAATAAATCTATTTCTATGGAATATATTCTCATTTCACTATAGACTACAGATATATCCTGTTCATTCCTAGTGTACCTAGCACAGGAAAAGTATTATTCATCAGTTTCTATGGAATATATGCTCATTCCATTATAGACTACAGCTATATCCTGTTCATTCCTGGTGTATCTTGCACAGGAAAAGTATTATACATCTGTTTCTATCGAATATATGTTCATTCAACTATAGACTACAGATATATCCTGTTCATTCCTGGTCTATCTAGCACATGAAAAGTGTTATACATCTGTTTCTATGGAATATACGCTCATTCCACTATACACTACAGATATATCCTGTTCATTCCTGGTGTATCTAGCACAGGAAAAGTGTTATACATCTGTTTCTATGGAATATATGTTCATTCCACTAGAGACTACAGATATATCCTGTTCATTCCTGGTGTATCTAGCACAGGAAAAGTGTTATACATCTGTTTGTATGGAATATATGTTCATTCCACTATACACTACAGATATATCCTATTCATTCCTGGTGTATCTAGCACAGGAAAAGTGTTATACATCTGTTTCTATGGATTATATGTTCATTCCACTAGAGACTACAGATATATCCTGTTCATTCCTGGTGTATCTAGCGCAGGAAAAGTGTTATACATCTGTTTGTATGGAATATATGTTCATTCCACTATACACTACAGATATATCCTATTCATTCCTGGTGTATCTAGCACAGGAAAAGTGTTATACATCTGTTTCTATGGAATATATGTTCATTCCACTATACACTACAGATATATCCTGTTCATTCCTGGTGTATCTAGCACAGGAAAAGTGTTATACATCTGTTTCTATGGAATATATGTTCATTCCATTATAGGCTACAGATATATCCTGTTCATTCCTGGTGTATGTAGCACAGGAAAAGTGTTATACATCTGTTTGTATGGAATATATGTTCATTCCACTATACACTACAGATATATCCTATTCATTCCTGGTGTATCTAGCACAGGAAAAGTGTTATACATCTGTTTCTATGGATTATATGTTCATTCCACTAGAGACTACAGATATATCCTGTTCATTCCTGGTGTATCTAGCGCAGGAAAAGTGTTATGCATCTGTTTCTATGGAATATATGTTCATTCCACTAGAGACTACAGATATATCCTGTTCATTCCTGGTGTATCTAGCGCAGGAAAAGTGTTATACATCTGTTTGTATGGAATATATGTTCATTCCACTATACACTACAGATATATCCTATTCATTCCTGGTGTATCTAGCACAGGAAAAGTGTTATACATCTGTTTCTATGGAATATATGTTCATTCCACTATACACTACAGATATATCCTGTTCATTCCTGGTGTATCTAGCACAGGAAAAGTGTTATACATCTGTTTCTATGGAATATATGTTCATTCCATTATAGGCTACAGATATATCCTGTTCATTCCTGGTGTATGTAGCACAGGAAAAGTGTTATACATCTGTTTCTATGGAATATATGTTCATTCCACTAGAGACTACAGATATATCCTATTCATTCCTGGTGTATCTAGCGCAGGAAAAGTGTTATACATCTGTTTCTATGGAATATATGTTCATTCCACTATAGACTACAGATATATCCTATTCATTCCTGGTGTATCTAGCGCAGGAAAAGTGTTATGCATCTGTTTCTATGGAATATATGTTCATTCCACTATAGACTACAGATATATCCCGTTCATTCCAGTTCTTTTTAACCTAGAAAGCTCAGAAAATCTTTATTTTACATCTTTCCCCATTGGTATTAATGTTCATTCTTTTTCTTTATTCTTTTTCTTCATTCTTTTTAGTATGTCCCTCTTGATATTGGGGATTTTGGCTAAAATGCCGTTTTTGTTTCATGAATTTGTGTACGTGTACAAAAGCGCTTTCTACCCTAAGAATAAGGTTTTTTGTTCTATGGCTAATTGTCGTGTAAGACACAGTGCCGTGTACTGTTGAGCGCATGAGATCCATGGTGTTCCCTCTCCACATGGAGAATAAGGGCATTGTATGGCTCATATTTTTAGGTTCTTCTGGACTGAGTTCACACAAATTGGAATGCACTAACCCACAATGGACCATTAGTACATCACAAGCTCCAGTGTACAGTTACCAGCACTCCAATCTTCGCTGACGTCTCTGCCTGTTTGGGTGTGGGATTATGGGAAGTATTTCATAACTGGAGAAGATCTTCCTCTGCTTAAAGGGAGTCTATGTCCAAAATGCCTCCCAAAAAAAGTGAAGGGGCCTTAACAGGAGAAGAAACGTACTGGTGATCAAATTCAGAGATCATCAAATCAAGTATTATCAAGTGCATTGGTGGCGGAGTCTTACTTATAGTATTTGTCTACAAACATATGAGACAGAGGCTAAAAATGTCAATTATGGCTATTGGGGTCATTTGGTCAGTGATTCCTGAGGGGACCCGGGGCAGCTGTCTAAAGGCTGTCGTCGGCTGAGTCCGCCGTCTTCCATGATAATTATATCTCATTAGATAATGCAGGCGCATGGGATGTGATCTAGTCCTTAGTAACTACGCCATTGTTTCTTAGAGAATTATTTCTGTAAGACTCACATTGTTGCTCCTACCTATATATCTTTCTACCTGTAATCGTAGATTGTGCCCAGGTATGGATCCACCTTACAAGCAATGCCGGTGGAGGGTGATCTTACATGTAAACTTTACACTTTGGATTATTTGCTCTTTATTAACCCTCTGCTTTACTTTCGGCGGTCGCCATAGTTTGGAATGCAGTTCTGACAAGTACAATGCAGACTGGGAGGAAGCTTCCTTTTCCTCCTATTCTGAAACTCCCTCCTGGGGTCTCTCCCCTCATTACTATTCTGTGTCCTGGAGTAATACCACTAACACTGGGTAATGACTTAGCCTTTCCTCTGGCAGCGATGGTTACCACATTTATTTACACGCATATACTAGGGGAACCCATTACAGACCAGCTTGGCCTTGACCATTTCCCTTTGTAGACTTGTTAAATTCCAGCTGATATGTGATCTCCCCTGTCTTGTATTTACATCATAGCTGGACATATAATATTTCCTTCTCTTTATATTTAGCCTCTTGTTTGGCTCCTCTTGCACGTTCCCCGGTGCCCGGTCAGGTCGTGTTTACACTTGGGTTGTTCTATATGAGCCGCCTTTAGGTGATAGAGAGCGTTTTAACTTGGCTGATTTCGCTTCGACCTGTGTCAAATAAAGAATGACTACATGTGAAACCCGTCTGTGAATTCACTAGAGGACAATTGACTTAGCATTCAGATTGTCAGATTTGTCACTGACCCATGGCTCGGCTTGCGAGAGGTGGATACGTGTTTTGCTCTGCTATTTTAAGAGCCCAGCAACGATGTAAGTGCAAGTCCCTTGACGAATTCCTAAGGACTGTTTCAGTTAATTTCTATGTCACAATTTACTTGCAACCAGGGTTAAGTAATGACTTTTGTCTTGTGCAATAGTCCTCAACGTCCTCGCTCCTCAAAGCCACTATGGCACAGGGTGAGTTTGTGTCCTCCATTAGACTTGATGTAGGACCACAGTAGTCGAGCATTGGTCATTTCTAATGTCGTATAAAGGTTTGTTTCACGAGGCTGCAACACTCAGACCCCCTACGGTTTTACTAATCCGAGCTTAGAACACCATAGACGTGGTGCGTCTGTTTTAGTAGAGCTGCGGGGGGTGTGGATGTTGTGGCTGTAATGTAGGCCAAAACAAGACAGACACGTAACTTATTCCAGATCGCCGAGCCAAGTATCATGTGGGTCTAGAACTCCATCGACTTGATGTGTCGAGAATATATTTTCTACAGAAGTACAAATACATTCATTTTTTTTCTTTCCCCATTGGAAACCACTTCTGTCTGTGTATTCATCTAATGCATTTCATAGCACAGGAACACTGGTGCTTTAAGCCAAACTCTTCAAGAGTTCGCGCCCTATGTACTGGTCCTTTACTGGGACCCTCTGTGCCCACTCCTATGTACACCATAAGATTTGGGGATAGTGTTACTCCTTAAGGAGACTCCACTTATTAGGTGTGTGGAGACTTATACAGCCATAGTCGCTCCACTGTAAGGGATCATGGGAGGAATATGCAAATATGTCTCCAAGATGTAAATAGGGAGACAGTACCTCTGTTATGCTGCCCTCTATAGGAAGCACCCTGAACATCAAGCCAGACTTTCCCAGAAGCCTTTACTGCATAATGTGGGATTTTTACCAAGTCAGTTTCTCAGCTATAGAGGGCGGCATAACAGAGGCACTGTCTCCCTATTTACATCTTGGGAGACAGATTTGCATATTCCTCCCATGATCCCTTACAGTGGAGAGACTATGGCTGTATAAGTCTCCTTAAGGAGTGACATTATCCCCATAATCTGGTCTCTCAGCCTCTCATTTCTACCAAGTCAGTTCTCTCTACGCCACGCTGACGAGGTCCAACCAGACCGAAACGGCCGTCCGTAGCTGAGAAACTGACTTGGTAAAAATCCCACATTATGCAGTAAAGGCTTCTGGGAAATTCTGGCATGATGTTCAGGGTGCTTCCTATAGAGGGCAGCATAACAGAGGCACTGTCTCCCTATTTACATCTTAGGAGACAGATTTGCATATTCCTCCCATGATCACCATAATATAAGAATAGACATCATTCTTTGTTCCTTCATAAGACTTTGTTGGCAAGTTCAATCTCCAGGTGTTGGCTCGGGTATGAAGACATCATGACCTGGCCGCTCTTTGTTCTTTTTGATGACTTGGTCCTGAATTTATCATTACAAATAGAAATTACCTCACATGTTGCCAAGGTTAGAACCAGTGGGGCATGAGATTATTATTACAGAGTCTGCTTAACTCCTTCCTGGATGGAGGCCTTTCATCCTATTAGATGCTATAAATGTCAATGTGCCAGACACAGCCCATGGACAAAAGTTTCACTGTTGGAAGAAATGTGCGGTAGATGCCTTTACAAAGTGGATCCGCTGCGTTTCGGACTGAGAGATGCAAGAGGGTTCTGTACTAATGCAGAAATTCCAGTTTAGTTGTCCGAACCTTCCTTGGGCTAAGGTCCCACGTTGCAGAACATAGCTTGTGTTTTTGTTGAGTTTTTATCTGCAAATGGTTTTTCCTTTATTAAATCTACAGGGAAAATGTGAGTGTTTCCACAAGTATAATAGACATTAGAGATGAGCAAGTAGTATTCGATCGAGTAGGTATTCGATCGAATATTACGGTATTCGAAATACTTGTACTCAATCGCGTACCACTCGCTATTCGAATGGAAAAGTTCGATGCAGAACCAGCATTGATTGGCCGAATGCTATACAGTCGGCCAATCAACGCTGGTTCTTCTCCTACCTTTAGAAGTCTTCTCCGTGCAGTTTCCCTGCGGCGTCTTCCGGTTCTGAATTCTCTTTGCCAGGCATCGGGCCTGGGCAGAGCCGACTGCGCATGCCCGCACTACATTTTCTTTGCTTCAGCCTCAGACACAGAGTGCCATGACTATAGAGTTTAATAGAAGGCTGTCAGAATGTGAGAGAAGATGGCACTGCTGCCATTCCATCATTGCTCCTCTCCCGTGCAGAGTTCCTTCTATGTAGATAGGTGTTTCGCCCAGTCCATGGTGGCCACCATACTGTTCTTTCCAGTGAAGAGCAGACTGTGCTCTTTTAGATGTAAAATGGATATGAATATGAAATGCATTTGTTATCTTTAGGTGTAAATATCATCATTCTGAGCAGATCTCCCAGGTGAGAAGTCATCGGCTAATATTCTAGAAAGCAAGAGGTTTTTTTTTTCCTTGCAGCAAGATCAGGCCTATCTATAACATCTTAAAGACGACTGAAGTGCAAGGTTGTACCCAAGTTTTGAGTTTTTCCTCCCCATCTACGTGAACCTGGATTTACTGGCCTCTAGTCTATGGGACTACCTGAAAAGTGAAGCCTCTTTCAGCCAAGTCCTAGCTACCGTCTTCCCACTCCTGTTTTTCCCATTAAGCCATTTCCTGCAAATTGTCATTTCCTCAGAAGACTAAGCTGGCCCGGTATAAAACGGATATTTTAAGGTGTGTGAGAAACGGATAGATATGTTTTGTATCATGCATAGTGTTCATATACTGCGCGGCAATATATTTCATCTTTGTTTTAAAACCAAGGCTTATGGTTCCCGGTGGGAAGAAAATGGACAATGCGCCATGTTCCTGACTAACATATGGAGGCTGGGTTGGAAAAGTCTGGCGTCATGAAAGCTGACCCTTCGTTCACATCTGTGTTCGGGGACTCCACCGAACGGAATACCAAACGTAACGGCAAGTGGTGTGCAGTAAAAGCACACGGACCTCATAGACTATAATGGGGTCTGTGTTTTTACCTGCGCGAATCATGCGGGCAGGAAAGTAGATTGTGAACTACTTTCCTGTCTACATAATCCCTGCGAAGATCTGGCGGCAAGCACACGGACCCCATTATAGTCTATGGGGTCCATGTGCTTTTACTGGCACACCGCTTGCAGTTGTGTTTGGTATTCCGTCCGGTGCGGTCCTCATGCGGGCGGTGTGACTTGTTCTATGGCCAGGATTTAGACACACTTATAGAACTCAACTATGTAATAAAGAGGAAAAACTCCTCTCCCCTACACGCAGACCCTGACATTGTAGCCAGACTATGATGTACGTGATAGATTTATCGAGTCAAGTTTTTTTCTTCCAGGGTAATGGGGCGCAGAGCCGGCCTTCTCGGAAACATGGCCGCTCTCGGGTTCTAATAGCGCTTCTTAACTACAATCTAAATAACGCACAATCGGAAACTCTTCCCCATCACTTTAGTGTTCTGAGACTACATGTAATATTAGCTTTGTAGGAGGCAAGGTACAAGGTGTATGTCTAGACATCTAAGGAAACAAACTCATTAAAAGAAAAAAAAAAGCCGCGTGGGGGAGGGGATGTTACAATAAATGGCACATGTTTTCAATATACAGCTTGACACAATTTAGAGTGCCAGCTCTTCGTAGCGTTTGATCCTAGGCAATGTATTAGAGAGGGTAAGGACACCATCTAAAGCCAGACACTTCAACATTTATATGTTCGGGCAGTGCAATATATTTTTATGTATATGTTTTTTTCCTGTTTCTTTCAAGTGCACTTCAACATATTCCTTAAAACTCATATGTTTGAGTGTCTGTGACTTTAGAAGTTTCTCACATTGTAATAGAAGAGATTTATGCACAACTTTCATTTCAGGAGGGTCTGGACGTTTGGCTGGGCTCTTGCTGCGCCTTGACTCTTTTCTTCCTCAGCTGTTCTGTTGTAGATTTGTTGGTGTGCTTGGGATCTTTGTCCAAATGGATGGACCAGTTTGGCCTTGCTTTAGTTGAGAAGATGGCCTTTACCTTTGGTTCACATCTGCATTTGCTAATCCGTTCGGGGAGTCCGCATGGGGACCCCCCCCCCCCCCAACGGACTACGGAGCGCATTTGCAAGCGGTGTGCAGTGAAAGCACACAGACCCCATAGACTATAATGGGGTCCGTGTGCTTGCCGCGCGCTGCCCGCACTAGTCGGACAGGAAAGTAGATTGTGAAGTACTGTACTTTCCTATCCGCATGTTCCCTACAGAGATCTTGCAGCAGGCAAACGGACCCCATTATAGTTTATGGGGATCTGTGTGCTTTCATGGCACACCGCTTGCAAATGCGCTCGGTAGTCCATTCGGGAGGGTTCACATGCGGACTCCCAGAAACGGATTACCGACGCAGGCCTTTACACTTAACTTGAGAATACTTTGGCATGACGGAATTCATGGTCATCTCAATAGCTTACTGGGTGTCAAGGCCCCGTGGCTGCAAAACGAGCCCAAATCCTCGCCCCTCCACCACCGTGCTTGTCAGTTTGTAGTCTGTAGAATTGGACTGTGCTGTAGCTGCACCAATGGGGGGATAAAAGTGAATTCATTGGTACAGGGAAGAAGACGCGTTCTCTTCATACAGCTGATTTGCAGGGTCCTGGACTCCAGTGACCCCACAAATTAATGACCTATCTTAAGGATAGGACTTTTAATATGTAAGCCTTGGAAGACCCCTTTAGGCTAAAGTTTTACATAGTGGGCTTCTGGTAAAAAAACAAAAAACAAAAAAACATTACTTTTTTTCCCACAAAGTCCGTAGAGGTTTCCTCTGTGGACTTTCTGCTTTTGTTATAGGGGGAACCACCAGCGTTTCCGTAGGCATAAATGACATTGTTTCCGCTGCGTGTATTTTTCTGCAAAGTGTGCACGGGTGCAACGTTTACGCCACATGGGGCTCTGGCCTTAAAGTCATTATTTCTCTCAAACCACATTCTAGTCTATGATAGATTACGTAGACCATAGGATTTTCTGTGCTTTATCATTACAGTCAGAAATCTTAATTTCTATTCCTATTAGGGTTGAGCGATCGTGTTCGGAAAAGATCGGATTCCGATCGGCGATCGAGAAAATTTCACGATTGGAATTCTGAACACGATCTTTTTAGGTGGGATCGAGATCGGTGATTATTTTCCACAATGCTTTGCTACTGGCCAAGCATTGTGGGAAAAGCTAACAATGTTAGCCTTCACACTGAGTATACGCTCCGCTCATTCTGAGCGGAGTGTATACTCAGTGTGAAGGCTCCGCTGCGGTTCCATAGGAATGAATGAAAGCAGCCGGCACACAGCCTTAACCCCCTGCGCCGGCTGCGTCCATTCATTCTAATGGGAGACTAGCTAACCTCTCTAGTAGCTACTTACCTGCAGAGATTGCTGGTCCGGTGCCCAGTGTCCTCAGTCTTCTTCGCCTCGCTGCCCCCGCCAGGTTAGTGTTAAAGAACTAGGAAGAAGGCGGGGCTTGTGACTTAGGAGAGTGTGGGCAGGTACAGGGCGGGGACACGTGACGTCTCTCCTCCCAGTAACCGCCCACACTCTCCTAACCCGCCTACACTCTCCTAACCTGGGAGGCAGGGGGCAGTGAGGCGAAGAAGAACGAGAACACCGGGCACCGGACCAGCCAACTCTGCAGGTAAGTGGACACCAGGGGGGACTAAGTAGCCAGAGGATTAAAAAAAAAATCTTCTGGCTACTTAGTGATTTAAAAAAATCACTACACAGCGTGGATTCTAACAATTAAAGCGTTCAATTGTCAGATTCCATGCTGTATAGTGAATAGGATTGTTTTTAAAATCCGATCTCTGATTAGTAAAAAAAAATCCCATTGACTTGCATTGGGATCGGAATTGGGATCGAGATCGGGTTCGAATGAAAAATGATCGGAAATCGGATTTCAAAATCGATCCTGAAAAGTGAAGATCGGCTCAACCCTAATTCCTATGCGTATGCTCTTGTGCAGTAAGAGGTTTTGCTCTGCTACTCGTAGATCCTGGTCGCCCTTGCGCTGGTTACGTGGGCTTACAGATAATCTATATCCACGTTCTCAATGCGTAGCCACTGATAAACTATCTGCGAGACACGTGACTGCAGGAACATGCTTCATTGATATATACAGTGTATGGCGTGTCCTAGTATAGCTCACTGACCTGGGAGGCCTATAGTCTGAATTGGTGAAAGACATGGACACTTGTAAACATGCTGGGTCTCGTCTCGCTTCAAAGATGAAGTCATGTTCACCTGTCTGACCTGACTTGTGTCCTGAGATTTATGGGATATTTAGCTACAGTGGAACATTCATGCCTGTTTGACATAGGAAATGCCCCAGTGTAATGATAGCTTACTGACAGCATTCCTACCAGTGACTCAACACTAGCGTCTGATGGCTTTACAGCCTTCGGCCTCCAGCTCGAGGCAGTATAGATAGAAAGTTTTTAAAGTGTCCTCTGGTGATTTGCTTGCCATGTTGGTTAGGTTTACATTGTAACGAGACAGAGACGAGTCAAAAAATGGCAGTGTGCACATCCAGTAATAGTAGCGAGGACATTGAACCCTGCCGCCTGCTTTACAGGGACGATCTAAAAATGAGAGACCGGTTGTAAATGTCTTCTCTCGGCTCCTACTGGAAAATATTTAGCAGTGGAAACTATTTGGCAGAGTGTAAGGGAGGGGGAGCCATATAGAAACGTGCCGGAGCGGGAATCACAAAGAGGTCTAAGAATAAGTAAGTCGTCTGACATGTGTCTTTAAGACGAGACCTTTCCTCGTGTAGTGATGAGAAATTACAATAAATGAACATGTATTGTATTAAAATGTAAGATATGGGATCTATAGAAAGTGATGGTGACCTTCAGCTGTCGTGAGCCCCGTCCTATGTTGGAAATCGCAATATGTCAATTACCGTATATACTCGAGTATAAGCTGACCCGAATATAAGCCGAGGCCCCTAATTTTACCACAAAAAAATGGGAAAACTTATAGACTCGAGTATAAGCCGAGGGGGGAAATGCAGCAGCTACTGGAAAATTTCAAAAATTAAAATGGTCGGAGTTTTTGGGTGCAGTAGTTGCTGGGTGCTGGGGAAGGGTAGGGGGTGTTTTGGTTGTCTGTCTGCCCCTTCCCTGAGCTTGAGGACTGAGATTTTTCCTCCCACTTGGAATTCAGTCTGGCTGTATATAGGGGATCTGCAGTTCTCCTATTAACCCCTTCCTGACGGAACAGGAGCACTGCAGATCCCCTATATTCAGTAGACCGGGCTCTGTCAGACACAGGGAAACCTAATGTGTTTGTGTTTCACAGTGTTTTTTTTAAAGCTTCTTTTTTCCCCACTATTTTATGGGAGATTCTATACATTGATATTGCAGCTGGTCATAGACACCCCCCCCTTCCTAAAGAAAATAAATTAATTTTTTTTGGCTGACTTGAGTATAAGCCGGGGGGGCTTTTTCAGCACAAAAACTGTGCTGAAAAATTCGGCTTATACTCGAGTATATACGGTATATCTATATCAGCAGTTTTCCTACAGGTATAATCGAAGCAGAACGTCTTTAGAGGAAACCTTTGCAAATTTTCTGTATAAAGTGCTGCGGATTGCCTCAGATTGAGGCCCCACGTTGCGGAAACTCTGCTTTTTTTGTTGCATATTTTGTTAAAAAGCTAGTAGTGCGCTCCAGTCTTTTGCTAGGGGTCACATGATTGTATGTGGTGATTTCAATCTCCCACCTCACCCTCTGTTTGAGTATCATTCTCTCCGGAAGTGTGGTCATCGGCCTTCCGTGCATGTCCTGCTTTCTCCATGTCATGTAGGACGCAGGAGACCGATTTCAAAATATTTTCCAGTTGGTATAGGGTCCCAGCTCTCCTACATGTTATTTACCCCTCCACCCCTGATAGAGGTTGGAGGTGCCTCTCCGACTGAGGCACGATGGCCCGCATCTGGTGGGGTTGCCCTCTCTTACGCCCTTTCTGGACTGGGGTCGGACAGGTTATTCTGCAGGTGACAGGGATTGTTTTAGAAGATGATCCAGTGCCATTACTTCTTTTCCTGTTTTCCAGGACGTTTCGTAAATCCACCTGTATGCTTCTTGGATTTTTGTTTGTGGCAGCTCGCTCTGTCATTCTCAGGCTATGGAAGTTCACGACCCCTCCCTCGCTCATTGGTTGGCTGATTGAGGTTCTTGCCTTGCGAACTATGGAGATTCTGGTGGCTGAGCTCCGCCAGGATGACGCCAAACCTCGACAGACTTGGCTCCTTTGGAACCATTTTTTATTATCCTGCCGATCCCTCTTCCCTTCTGTGTCTCCTGTGTAGCGTCTCCCTATGCGATTTGTGAGTCTTGTGTACCTGTCTCTTTGCACTTGATTGACACTTGATTGATACTGTTGCTTGACAATTTTCTGTCTTATGCTTTTGTATGTATTGACTCTGCTGCGTCAGAGTCTATGCTTACCCCCCTTACCCAGCCACCCACCCCCCTCCCCTGGCCCCCTCCGGACCTGGATTGTTGCCACAGGTCTTTTTCCCCTTCCCTCCTCTCCCCCCTGCTGCCCCTTTCCCCTTTGTTGTAAAAAATTTCTTTGGAAAACCTTCAATAAACTTTAATGTAAAAAAAAAAAAGAAAAAAAAGCTAGTAGTGGATTGAGTAGAAGGTAGAAGTATTAGAACTTCCTATAGTTTTCCCATTCCTTTTGTACACACCTGGCTTTGGCTGAAAAAAACGCAGCAACTGCAACAAGAAAAGCTGCCTTTCTGCAACGTTGCGGCCTCCGCCTTAAAGTAACTAATTTAACGATAATAATGAAAATAGCAGCTCAGGAAAATAAATGGCAGCAACACCCATAATAATTAGAAATATTACAAATACCACCATGTTACAATACAAATACAAGTCACACATGTGGCTAAGGGACCGTGAACAATAGCCATATGGAATATGTAGATGATTGAGTTATGTGTGTATATGTGTATATATATACACTCACCGGCCACTTTATTAGGTACACCTGTCCAACTGCTCGTTAACACTTAATTTCTAATCAGCCAATCACATGGCGGCATCTCAGTGCATTTAGGCATGTAGACATGGTCAAGACAATCTCCTGCAGTTGAAACCGAGCATCAGTATGGGGAAGAAAGGTGATTTGAGTGCCTTTGAACGTGGCATGGTTGTTGGTGCCAGAAGGGCTGGTCTGAGTATTTCAGAAACTGCTGATCTACTGGGATTTTCACGCACAACCATCTCTAGGGTTTACAGAGAATGGTCCGAAAAAGAAAAAACATCCAGTGAGCGGCAGTTCTGTGGGCGGAAATGCGTTGTTGATGCCAGAGGTCAGAGGAGAATGGCCAGACTGGTTCGAGCTGATAGAAAGGCAACAGTGACTCAAATAGCCACCCGTTACAACCAAGGTAGCCAGAAGAGCATCTCTGAACGCCGCACAGTACGTCGAACTTTGAGGCAGATGGGCTACAGCAGCAGAAGACCACACCGGGTGCCACTCCTTTCAGCTAAGAACAGGAAACTGAGGCTACAATTTGCACAAGCTCATCGAAATTGGACAATTGAAGATTGGAAAAACGTTGCCTGGTCTGATGAGTCTCGATTTCTGCTGCGACATTCGGATGGTAGGGTCAGAATTTGGCGTCAACAACATGAAAGCATGGATCCATCCTGCCTTGTATCGGTAACGGTTCAGGCTGATGGTGGTGGTGTCATGGTGTGGGGAATATTTTCTTGGCACTCTTTGGGCCCCTTGGTACCAATTGAGCATCGTTGCAACGCCAAAGCCTACCTGAGTATTGTTGCTGACCATGTCCATCCCTTTATGACCACAATGTACCCAACATCTGATGGCTACTTTCAGCAGGATAATGCACCATGTCATAAAGCTGGAATCATCTCAGACTGGTTTCTTGAACATGACAATGAGTTCACTGTACTCCAATGGCCTCCACAGTCACCAGATCTCAATCCAATAGAGCATCTTTGGGATGTGGTGGAACGGGAGATTCGCATCATGGATGTGCAGCCGACAAATCTGCGGCAACTGTGTGATGCCATCATGTCAATATGGACCAAAATCTCTGAGGAATGCTTCCAGCACCTTGTTGTATCTATGCCACGAAGAATTGAGGCAGTTCTGAAGGCAAAAGGGGGTCCAACCCGTTACTAGCATGGTGTACCTAATAAAGTGGCCGGTGAGTGTGTGTATGTATATATATGTATATATATATATATATATATATATATATATATATATATATTATTTTATTTAGAGGCCTTGGCTTATATTCGGGTCGGCTTATACTCGAGTATATGCGGTAACTACATTCTTCCAGAATCTATCCATCTACTCCATAACTGCGTATTAGACCAAACGTATGTAATATGTCATCATTTGATGGGTTTTGGACCTTATAATGTCTATATTAAGTTATTGTTTGAACTAATATTGTAAGAAGAATATATTAATATATGTTATAATATAAAAATCTAATAGATTATACATTTTAAGAAAATAGATATTAATACAAGTTAAACTTTCACCCAGTAAACCTTGTCCCTCTTCGACCGTCCAAAAATGTGGGCGATGTGGCTGGTTGTGTGTCTATAGCCTCCCATTTATTAATTCCATATGCATGTTATTGTTCATTACCCCATAGCCACATGTATAACAGGGCGGTGTTACTAATGGGTTATGGGTGTTGTTCCCATTGCTTTCACATACTTTAATTATTACCATCACATAAAGTATTTTAAGTGAAGTTTAGCTGAATTTTTTTTCCTTTGTAGGCTTTGAGTTGCTGTAGGAATTACTGACTGTAGAATGGCGTAGTATATATGGGAGAATACTAAATGTTATCTATGTTTCATACGCTTTTTTTTCTGTTTCAGACGTCGAGGCCAAGAAGGCTTGTGATTGGTTGCGTGCTGCGGGATTCCCCCAGTATGCGCAATTGTATGAAGGTAATGTGTCCCGTTTTGTTGTTAAACATGTAACTTGCTGTATGTATAAAACTTTAATGGGGTTTCCCATTAAAAAGAACTTCTCCTATTCACCAGATACTGTGTAAGTGTCTGATTTCTGGGGATCCCACTGTTGGGACCTTCTATGACTATGAAGTGGGGTTCCCCAATTCTCCTGTGTGAGCAGAAATATAGTGTGCACCGCTGTTCAGGATTATGGGATTGACAAGGCATTGTACTGGGCTATCGCTGTCCGACCCATCAAAGTGATTACACATGGGGACACTGAAATCTCCCGTTTGGTAAGGTCACACGGGGTTTTTCGGTCCGGAACCTCGGACCAAAAACCAGGTAGCCGCAACTGAAAGCCGGTGCACTCCATCGGCATCCAGCCGCACACTGCACTCCAGATTAGACCCAATGAATGAGCCTATTCCGGAGCAGGGAGTGTCTTCAGGCTGAATTGCGATGCGAAATGGCCTGAAGAATGAGCACCCACTACTTTTTTCCGGGAGCTGGAAGAAACGGCTCCCGGAAAACAGACCTGAGCGGCTCCCATTGATTTCAATTGGAGCCGTCTTTTTGGTCAGGATTTTGAGGTGGATACGGCCTTAAAATCCCTGACCAAAAATCTCCATGTGAACTTACCCTTTTTGTAATTTGTTTTGGGACAACCCCCCCCCCCCCCCCCCCCCGCCATTGCATTTATCATCTATGCTGTGACTGGGGTAAGTGCTGTCTGTAGGAATAAATGCTTTCAAAGGAGTCTCAGACCCAAGATGCCACCAATCTAGAGGCCACGTAGGGGTCTATATTAGTAATAGAAACCTACGTTGGTGGCCAAAAATGAATGAAGTAATGCAGAAATCTGCAAAACACTATGCAATGTCATTGGGATGGTCCCTGATGTACTGGATTTTCCTGCAGACAGTTGCACATGCTCCAGCACTCCTCAGTGCCCAGTGTCTCCCCTTTAGCTGTGATTGACATTATCATTGTCTGCTTCGTGGTTGTGACCAGACATATCTGGTAAGTGCACCCCGCTGCCCCCAGTGCACTTGCCGACTGATTTGTATATGCATAAAAAGATGCTTCTTTGCTTTGCTTCATTGGTGTGTGAATGAGCATGAATTGTGCACTCCCTGTGCTGATACAAGGGACATAAAGACTGGCGTACAATATTGCAGTCTTGATTAATCCCCTCCATTGTGTGAAATCTTGCAGCCCAGCCCCATTCACATAAGTGTAGCTAAGCTGCAATATCGTGGCTCCATATCGTGCATGGCTCCATATCGTGCGTGTCTCCAGCTCGGTACCATTGGCCCGTATCCTTCCTGTGATATCTTTGCTGCCCGGCGTTGGGACCCTGGCCTCTACTGCTTACAGAACATCTTTCAGTCTGAGCTAGAAACTCAGGAATCGAGGCTCCAACACTCGCACGGGGCTGAGAGGATGGAGCAGAGTTCTAGAACAATAGCTGTAAGCATGGCATCATGGGGAAGTGTCAGGCCAACCATTGTCTGACCAAGTGACTTCCAGATCACCCCCTCCTGAAAACGGCTCCCAAATAAACAAAGACGACAGTAACTGCTAACAACCAAAGCTCATAACTCGGAGAAAAACCTTCCTTCCTGTTCCAGAGGGAAGCGGTGAATCAGCTGTAGATTCTGTTCACTGCAAAGCCGAATAAATATGATATAGAAAGGAAAGCAAAAACGGATAAAAATTCTGCTTTTATTGCTCCACAGCTTTTGCCTGCTGCAGGGGTATACGGACTTTCTTGAATAAGACATACTGGATTAAGAGACGGTTACTCCCCTTATTATAAAGTGAATAGAGATAGTACTGCCATTCTGTACACATAACAAGTGTGACAAGTGGTGCTGCTATACAGTACACAAATAACATCCTATACAAAGACCGGCAGAGACATCCCCAATAACAGCACCATTAATGGGCCTCTATTAATGGGGTTCTCCAATCTCAGGGTTTCACCTGTCCTCTTGTCTCCACTCCTATCCACTTCCTGGATGAATACGATTTAACAACAAGCAAGTCCTGAGCTAAGCACTGTTCTTGCTTTCTCTGCAAAGTCCTTTCAGCTGCTCAGCCCTGATAAGAGCCAAAAGAGAATATATGTGGCCAGGAGCAGGGACTGACATCAGCCCAATCGATGAGGTGGTCTGTAAGCTAGGCAACCAAGGAGGAGGCATAATGAACACTAGCCGACAAATTGAGCAAGATAAAGCATTGTTTTGGGGAAAACACTTCTGCTATCTTGAGCTACAGGTTTCAATATGATCCTAGAGATGGGTATAGCCTTTACTAGTGTGCCGCTATAACCTGTGCCAGCTGGGTGACCTTTGTATACAGTAGTATGTGTGCAATGTAGCACTATAGGGTGGTGGTCTAGGGGGAAGAGGTAAAATGATCTTTAAATTTATTTGATCCATTCATGTCTTTATAACTTTTTGGATCGTGATTTTTCTGCTCGTGTATTAGTTTCTTTACATGATATTGTTAATCATCAATATAGCGGTTCTAATCCTCATCTGTTCTTTTTCTCATGCAGATTCCCAGTTTCCAATTGACATTGCCTGTGTGAAGAAAGATCATAGATTTTTGGATCAAGATTCCCTTAAGTCCCTCTGCAGGTAGTTACAAGAAGCCATGTGTAATGTTAGAACCAGCTGTGAGGTCAAACCCAAAAATTGTGGTCTTTTGAGGATCCAAAGCAGAAATCCAAGACTCGCACTCATTTGTGTCAGCAGATCTGCACAAGGATGGGGGCGAATGTTCAGTTTTTCTGTGTGCAATCCGTGAGAAAAAATGTGCACGCTCAGTAATCTTGTGGATTTATTCCCGTTGAGTGGCCAAAAATCTACACTTTTTTTTTTTTTTTTTTTTTTTGTAGCCTGTTAACTCGTCAATTGGTTATTAGTTTTGAGCGAGTGGTATTCGATCAAATACCTCGCCGGCATAGGAATGCGTGTAATCGGCCGAACACCAAGGGGTTAGACGCATCGGATAGTTGATGCGTCTAACCCCTTGGTGTTTGGCCGATTACACACATTCCTATGCCGGCGAGGTATTCGATTGAATACTAATCGCTCAACACTAAACGAATATTCGATGTATCTAACCCCTTGGTGTTCGGCCGCTTACACGCATTCCTATGCCGGTGAGGTATTCGATTGAATACTACTCGCTCAACACTAGTTGTGATGTACTGTATATGTAATATTAGTAGATTCGATGAAGATTTGCTGTAGGCTCAGGGTCTACACCAAATCCTGAATGTAACCTAAGGTAGGGGGACAAGGCAAGTTTGCACATGGCTACAGCCGAATATCCCGCTGTGATGTACACTAGCAGTGTAGTAGATAGGATTCAATCAAATCGGCCATGGTTTTGAGCACGTTGATGTCATAGACTGAATCCAGTGATTATTTTCTTATGAAGAAGTTGAGAGGTGCTGTTGCTGTTTTTGGTAGGCAAGGTTAGGAACAGCATGGTCCGTTCCATGTAAAAATCACTCACCTGAGCACAGATCTTATAAGTCTGTGTATATTCTGTGGCTACTTGGCTCTAATGAGTGGAAATACAATTTCTGCCGCTGTTGGACATAGCATTTTACTCCCAGACACCTTTTAGTGACTCATTTTTCTGTTCCACCCCACCCTCCAGTCTCTTCACTTTTTCCACAGTTGGCTAACGCGTTCCTCTTCCTCTCATCCCTAACCTATAAATACATGGTTTAATTACTGAAGTGTATTAAGCAAATTGTTGGAAAATCTCATCTAAAATTGTATAAATTGTTCTAAAGATTATACAAGATGACCTGTGCTTGTATTTGGGGAGTGGTCTCCAGAGGTGGGGTATTAATAGCTGCGTGAACGAAGGACACTTGTTACAGGATGGGACCATAGGTCCATTTTGGCGAACTGAAAGTTGTAGTCCCACAAGAGCCGGATAGCCTCATGTTAGTCAATATTGATTTTGAAGAGTGAACCTAAAACGGTGTTCCGATCCGACAATGTTTGGATATAAAGTGACATTCGTTGACGTCTTGATAAAGCTACGAGATCTGGTGGCATTTAATGAAAGTCTGCTTGGAACTTGGAAGAGGGATTTCCTTTCTGGGCAGAATTCGAGCTTAACCCTTCCTGGCAAAAAATGTTAGATGAAAACCATGTTGTCGGGTGACTCTGACGCTGCTAAGAACTAGCTGGAGTTAAAAGGATTTCTTAAGTATTGTTAATCCCCAGAGCAGCTAAATGTCAGCACAGGTTGTTCTGTAAGATTTAACCCATTGTTTAAGACTTCACCATTCCCATACCTATCACGTGAAGAAGAAAGGAGTCAAGTCTATATAATGCCCCATCTGACCAATAAACCATGTATCTCATGGCACTGTATGTATAAAATGGTTTACAGACATGATAGAATAACATGGATAAGCTTGGTGGCCGACTACTAAAGGTGGAGGACCCTACTCACAATGGCCTCCGTCTATAAGTGAGGGGGGTGGCATTTGTAGCCAATGAAAGGAACAACTTGAGCATTTCTTGCACAGAAAAGATGCATTCATGTGTGTTTTGTTTGCAGGCGACTAATGACACTAAATTCATGTGCGTCTGTGAAGTTGGATGTACATTATCACCGAAAACAGGTAAGTTCAGATTAAGTGAGGACACCGGGTCGTGGTTGAGATGCTGGTAGAACGTGTGTCTCCTCTGCAGAAATTTACTGTAGAACCCCACTTAATATAAGAATTTTTTACTTAAGGTGTTGAGTAACCTTGCAAATGCCTTTGGTTACCGATCTTATACTTACTCTCTAGGCATGATGTCATTAAAGGGGCTCTATCAGCAAAATGATGCCGTATGAGCCCCACATTTGCCTGAATAGCCTTTAAAAAGGGTATACAGGCAACGCTAATGTTATTTTAAAAGCCCCCTCCCCATTTTTAAATAATACCCTAAAAGCGATTATTAAAATCCTACTTGCCCGTGCACAGTGGGCGGTTCGTGCACTGGTGGACGTCATCTTGCCGGCACGCCTTCCTCTGTGTGGTCTTCCAGCGACATCCTCCTGGGCCTGCTCTTCTACACCTTCATCTTCTTTTCTTCCGTAATGAAGAAGTTCGCGAGCGTACTGCTCACGTTCCGGCGCCATTTTTGCCATAGTTCTAAGTTCCCAAGTACGCTTGAGAACTTCTTCTTTCTGGAAGGAAAGATGATGAAGGCGTAGAAGAGTGAGCCCAGGAGGAGCTTGCTGGAAGAAGACACAGAGGAAGGCGTGCCAGCAAGATGACGTCCACCAGTGCAGTGAAGTATGATTTTAGAATAGTCTTTAGGGTATTATTTAAAAACGGGGGGGGAGGTTTAAAATAAGATTAGCAGTGCCTGAATACCCTTTTTAAAGGCTTTTCAGGCATATGTGGGGATCATACGTAGGCTTGATCCGATCTTGAGATTTCAAGATTGATTTTAAAATCCAATTTTCCATTATTTTCCAGCCGAACGGAATCCGATCTTTTCCGATCCCGATCCTCAACCCTAGTCAATGCTTCTCTATGGGAAAAGCCACTTTTAGGGTTGAGCCGATCTTGAGTTAACCTCCGATCTCGATGCCGCTGGAAAAGATCGGATCGGCATTCCGATCGCGATCGTGAAATTTACTCAATCGCCGATCGGAATCCGATCTTTTACGATCCCGATCGCTCAACCCTACTCATACGGCATAATTTTGCTGATGGAGCCCCTTTAAAGATATCGTCTGAACCAGCGCATTTCTGTAAGACGGGCCGACCATCTAAGGTATAAGGAGGCCTCCTGAGTGTCCCCTGATAGATGATATTGAGGAAGGGGTATTGAAGGGGTATGAGGATCTTTATAGCCTAGCTAATCTTTTAGGGGTAAGATACAACCAGGAGAATTGTGACTAATAGAGGACCACTCTAAAAGTTTATGTAAACTTCTATCGCTCTAGATATAGTATATAGTATATATAGTAATATATGTAGGTATGTATGCTCTTTGTAAATGCTGTAACTTAGACCTATATTTCCTTAGACCGCGCAGAATGTGTAATTTCTGATTCATTAGATATTACTTTATCTACAGAATGAAGACTCCGATGATGATGACCAATGTGCGATCAGTGATCGCTGGACATTCCAGAGGGATCAGGGGCGCTGGTCTCGACTGGACTCTATTGAACTGCTGTCTCCGAAATTTGATGGGCCGCCTACTATGAAAAGCACATCCAGTAGAGATAGTATCTTAACGGACCTAAGCACAGAACTAGAGGCCACCTCTCTGCGCAGCGCGGGAAGCAGTAGAGGTATCATGGACATAGTGGTCACTCCTCCCGCAGAATTCTCTTCTTTGCCTTCTACTCCATCTGGCAGTAAACCATGCCGGAGTCTCAGCGACCAGTCTCTAGCTTCCCATCATCGAGGGTTGAAGGAAAAATCAAAGAAAAGGAAAACAAAGGGCTTTCTAAAGAGGATGGAATCTTTGCGGAAGAAGGATAAAGGCAAAAAGGATCTTGAAACTTTGATTTCTAATGACCTGGAGCACTCTGGGAGAGATGAAATACATTTCCAAAACCAATGTGACGATGACGATGTGGATGTTCATGCCTATGATAAAGAGTTCCTTCATCCTGGCTATAGGACTAAACGTACAACAATCGGTAGTATCAGGAAGCCACATTTGGACGCTCACTGTCGGGGGGGTTATTTAGAGGATTACGATATTGTGGGAAAGGATGGTATGAGGCACAGGTTATCGCAAAAGTCGAATCGTATGGTATGCATCCCAGTGGATCATAAGCCTGGAACTTTTCCAAGGTCGCTTTCTATTGAAAGTTTATGCCCTACAGATAGTGTACCCTTGGAAAGTTGGAAAATAGGTAGCAAATCTTTAGGACACTCTATTTGTAGCAGCATGGATTCTCACGGATTAGAGGGGAGGCCGAGAAGAGGGTCGTTTAGTTCAATTGGAAGCCGTTCGAGCATCTATGACAACGTACCAGCCTCATTGACTAGCAGCGGGGATATTTTAGAACTTGGGGGTAGTAATGACCTTTTTGGCCATCTGGATGATGTTCTCAATCATGTGAAGGGTCTACAAAGGATGGTGGAGCTTTGGTCACGAACTGTGTGTCCTGAGTTAGATGAAGAGGAAACGGACTCGGGAGGTGAGCAAATCGGTCTCCTGGCTTATGAAGAGAGATCAATTTCCGATGTTGGCACTTCGGCCAGTGACTTTGACAGCACTGGCAATTCTCTCAATGAAACTGAGGAAGGAGAAATGAGAGAGAGAAGGGATTCTGGAGTGGGGGCATCCTTAACCCGGCCGTCCAGGTGAGTTAGTACGGAAAACTTTTTAAGCCACAAAATACCGCTCTAATTTCTGCTTGATACCTTGAGAATTGTAGATATGTATTCAAAGGAAAAGTATATATCTGGCTGCTTGTTGATGGACGGTAGTATGTGTCTGTCTGATTTTCACATACAATTGTGAATGTTAAAAACTAGAGATGAGCGAGTAGGTATTCGATAGAATACTACGGTATTTGAAATACTCCTACTCGTTCGAATACTACTCCTATTGACAGTAAAGATTCGATACAGAATCGGCATTGATTGTCCGAATGCTATACAGTGTACAGCGTTCGGCCAATCAACGCTGGTTCTGCCGGAGGCTCGTCTGTGAGGAGGCGGAGTCTAAGATTGGACCATAATGGAGACTACTGTGGTTCGATCTTAGACTCCGCCTCCTCACAGACGAGCCTCCGGCAGATCCAGCGTTGATTGGCCGAATGCTGTACACTGTATAGCATTCGGCCAATCAACACTGGTCAATGCATTCCTATGAGAAAAAGTCAGCTCCCACATAACCACAAGCTGCCAGCTCTCCCGACTGGCAAAGGAGAGCCTGCTGCAGAACCAGCGTTGCTTGGCGGAATGTTGTACACTGTATAGCATTTGGCCAATCAATGCTGGTACTGCAGGACGAGTAAGGGTCGGTTCACATTAGCGCTTGCCTCCCACCTGGAAAGAGTCCGCAGGAGGACCCCTCCTGACTGGAATATCAGCGCAACTGCAAGCGCTGTGCAGTTAAAGCGCACGGACCCATTATAGTCTATGGGGTCTGTGTGCTTTAACTGCACAGCGCTCCTCCTAAACACTCTCCTCCTGCTACTCGTGGACTTGGTGACTCTCCTTTAGTTGAAGAGTGGTTTCCCCTGATACGAGCATTTTTTTTTCCCATAGACTATAATGGGATTTGATATTCGATCGAGTAGTCGAATAGTGACCGTCCAAAATAGAATGATCCAGCATCAAATTCCTTCGATAAAACTTAGCTTTTATTGTGGAAAAAGTTTTTCTGAACATTACATGTTCCATAAAAATTCAATAAAACTTATCGATGGCAGAGTTGAAATACGAAAAACGTCTGGCTGACGCATTTCGGGGCATTAGCGCTGCCCCTTCCTCATAGCCTGACGCCATAGAGAAACTGACAACCTTAAATAGTCATGATAATCATCATTGCACCTGTGTCACAAAGGTCAGAACCTCTACATAATGTTTGAGCCACAATGAAAAAACAACACTTCCAAAACAGTAAACAAAACAACCTAAAACATAAACCATAAAGTATGAAACATAAAACAAACATACATCTACTGACTAAATAATAAGTAAACAATAATAGAATATATACATGAATAAAACCCAGAATGAACTCACGGATAGGTTAGATATGATCGTTTCAGAGTGCCGCATAAACTCCCCTTCTGCCCACAACAAAGATGTTTAGTTTAGATAGATTAGATTGTGTTCCTCATGCGGAATCCAAACGCTGATGTGAACGAGGCCTAAGCTCTTTGCATCAATTACAGGCACTACCTCACTGATTCTGGCACAGTTGCCTTTTTTTTTTTTTTTTTCTTTACCTTTTGCTGTTCCTGAGTAATAAGTGCAGTTAGTTTTGGTGCCTGATATGCTACTTGGGCTAGGTTCACACATACCTATGTCTTTCTGTTCTTCTGGTCCTCCTTACCATGTGATGTGCAAACTTTGTGACTTTTCTATGGCATAAAATGAGCAGACATATTGATATGTTTTCACCCACAGTCTCTTACCAGAGAGCCCACCTTCTATGTTTTTATATGTATGAAGAATTATAGTCGTTCTACTTTCTTTTGGTGTATTTCTTCAGGAATCTAACATTGCCTCTGATCCAGTACAGTATGGCATACATTAGTGTATTAGTTTGTTGCAGGATTATATATTCTATCCCTATAATATGAGTAGGGTGTTTTACAGTCCCTATGCTTGGCCTGCAAACCAGATATATATATATTTTTTTTTAATTAAAGCCGATGTCCATTGACCCGTTTGCTGATGGTTGTGCGGGGTCCCCATGGGGCATTGAAAATAATTCAGTACCAGTAACTCTCTTCTAGGTTTAAAGGTGGAACTTCCCTTAAAGGGGGTTGTCCAGGGTTTTCAAAATGGATAAATTAAGGCAATCCCTTTAAGAATGGATGAACACATTGTTTGCTATCTATATTATGATCCTACAACTTTTCTAAACCTTCTCTACAGTAGACAGTTGATATTCCTAAGCCTAGAATGACTATTATTCTGGATGTAAAAGGGATGATCTAAGGCAGCCATATAAATACCGCCGTACGTTCTGTTGAATGCAGCTACTACCGTTCTGATTTGATCTTTGTATTAAAGGGATTCTACCACTAAATATGTATTTTTTGTGGATAAGACGTCGGAATAACCTTTAGAAAGGCTATTCGTCTCTAACCTTTAGACGTGGTCTCCGCGCTGGCGTTCCTTAGAAATACCGTTTTTTACCGATATGCAAATGAGTTCTCTTGCAGTGATGGGGGCGTCCCCACTGCTGCCAGAGAACTCTCTCCAGCGACGCCTCCATCTTCAGCTGCATCCTCCCCTTCTCTCGTCGTCTTCCGTCTGGGTCAGCCCTGACGCCTGTGCAGTCGGCTCTGTCAGTGAGACACTAGTAGAGCCGACTGCGCATGCTGGCCGGTGGCCATTTTTTGTTTGACGTAGATTTAGAGGAGCGCAATTGTGGCCTTGAAAAAATGGCCGCCGGCTGGCATACGCAGTCGGCTCTACCAGTGTCTCACTGGCAGAGCCGACTGCGCAGGTGTCGGAGCTGACCCAGACAGAAGACGACGAGAGAAGGGGAGGATACAGCTGAAGATGGAGGCGTTGCTGGAGAGAGTTCTCTGGCAGCAGTGTGGACGCCCCCATTGCCGTTTGAGCACTGGGGCCCGCCCCCATTGCTGCGAGAGAACTCATTTGCATATTGGTAAAACCGGTATTTCTATGGAACGGCGGAGTGGAGACCACGTCTAAAGGTAAGAGATGAATAGCCTTTCTAAAGACTATTCCGACGTCTAAAGCACAAAAAATACATATTTCGTGGTAGAATCCCTTTAAGCTGTTTTTGTTACCAGTAAGCGGGGTTAATCCGCTGAATTCTTTTGACACTGACACTCTCTCCCCGGCAGGAAGTTACGCTGGCACAGCTTCCAGAACTCACATCGGCCAAGCCTCAGCTCGGCATCCCTGGAGATCAACAGGCAATCGGCAGCTCAGCTCAATCTCCTGCAGAAGTTATCCTTACTGAGACTTACCGCCATCATGGAGAAATATTCCGTACCCAGCAAGCAAGGCTGGGCCTGGTGAGTGGAGCCTAAATGCAGTGTCTACAAGAAGTCCCACATGGACAATTACGATTTGCTGATTTGGGAGGAACCAGGGGTGTAACTTGAGAGGGTGCAGATGCATCAGGGCCCAGGAGCCTTAGGGGGGCCCTTAAGCACCAGCATCAGTATTTAGATTGCAGCTTCCATCTGGCCCAAAAACCAAGGAGACCCACAGATTCCCCTAACCACACTAAGGGGGATTAAACTCCTTAGCACCCGTAACCTTCACGATAGGGATGACGAAGGGGGCCCGGACCAAAGATTGCATCGGGGCCCACAAGACTTTAGTTACACCACTGGGAGGAACAGGGTGATGATCAAGACGAGCCAGGTTGAGGTTGCCACAGCCTGATAGTTACTGTAAGGGTGTGTTCACTGTTCAGGCTTAAAAAAAACTGCATCATAAATTGAAACAGATTTTGGAAGTTGACTTTGCATATTTTTTTTTCTGTTGGCTCAAAATATCAGCTAGCAAAAAATAAAAATAAATCAATCTGCCTTTGTCCTCATTGAATTGAATGTGAGGCTGAATTTGGAATTCCTTGTCCCAATCTGTTGCCAAAATCTGCTCCACGTTCCTCTGTCTCCTTTATCTATCCTTTATCTTATAGATTTTCATTTTGGTGTGGCACCTCACAAGGTTGGGTCCAGTATTAATAAATTCTCTCAATAGCATTTTATTGCCGTTATATCCTGGCTATGTAGAGCTCGCGATAGATATAACAAAAAAAAAAAAAGGTCTGTGTGCGCCTTCTAGTGGTCAAACTTCTGATCACACCACTATTACATTGGACTGTTGTCCATATGCAGTGACAAGTGAATGTATACATACCTCACAACTTTTGAAGAACTGAAAGAGGGACGAAATGTGTGGCGCGTGTAGTGCGCCTCAGCAAATTTAGCTCCACCCACTTTTATGTTGACTCCGCCCGTTCTCGTTCATTTTTCATGTGCCCACACACAGTATAATCCTCCTACAGTCACCCATAAATTATATCCCCCCTCCATCTCTTCCCCAGTTTCATATACACCCTTCATCTGCCCCCAGTTTCATGTCTCCCCCTCCATCTCTGCCCCCACATTCATGTCCCCTCATCTCTGCCCCCAGATTCATGCCCCTCATCTATGCCCCCAGATTCATGCCCCTCATCTCTGCCCCCACATTCATGTCCCCCCATCTCTGCCCCCAGATTCATGTCCCCCCATCTCTGCCCCCAGATTCATGCCCCTCATCTATGCCCCCACATTCATGTCCCCCCATCTCTGCCCCCACATTCATGTCCCCCCATCTCTGCCCCCAGATTCATGTCCCCCCATCTCTGCCCCCAGATTCATGTCCCCCTCATCTCTTCCCAGTTTCATGCTGTTCTCCCTCCTTCATCTGCCCCCAGTTTCATGGGCCCTCTTCATTATGTTCCACCTCAAAGTTTAACATAAAAAAACACGTATACTCGCCTTCCAACGCTCCCCCGCCGCTCTCTCCGCAGTCTCACTAACAGAGTTCTAGGCGCGATGTGATGACGTCACAGCCACTAGCTGGAGCACCGCGGCAAAGCAAGGAGCTGAGCTGTGACAGCTCCTTCCTTTAGTCGCATATGTATTCAACTTAGATCTCCATCTGGAGGACGCAGATCTGAGTTGAAACCAGGACATGCCGACTGGGACCGACTAGGACGTGTTTGTATATTGTAATGTTGCAGTATATATACATTTTATTCTCCCTTTTCTTAAGATGGATTATTCATTTTCTAACTTTTTTTGACAATCTGTTTAATAACGGAATTTATCAATCTATTAATCCTCATCTATCTGCTTTAGGACTGTTCCTAAGTTTATGAAGAGAAGTAAGCCTTTGGACTACAGAGGGCGAGCGGTCTTTGGGGTCCCTCCAATAATAAATGTGCAAAGGACAGGTCAACCGCTGCCACAATGTATCCAGCAAGCCATGCGCTATATCCGCAGCCAGTGTCTTGATCAGGTTTGTGAGCGCCATGTCCTGAGTCTCATCTCCTATGTTGGCACCTGTTCCTTGTTTAACTCCTTCACATCTGTAATGTTCTCAGAAAAAAGGTTTTCTTATGTGTTTTCATCCTCTGCCATATAATACCATGTTAAATTCTCCAAGTCTCCAAACTACATCTCTGCGTGTACGGTCTTAGACGGCCTTTTTTCTTCAGGCTCATTGCTTCTTTCTTTTGATGATTTGTCCTTTCACAGATTTGTTGCTTCTCCTTAATGTTCCAGAATATGTTGGCTCTATATAACCATTATACGTGCATTAGTAACCTGGTATACGCCTATCTGTACACTATATAATCTGCCTGCTCATTGCTCCCTTGTCTCTGCCGCAGGTGGGAATCTTCAGGAAGTCTGGTGTGAAGTCTCGTATCCAGGTCCTGCGCCAAATTAACGAGGCCTCGCCGGACAACGTCAGTTACGTGGGGCAGTCGGCTTACGATGTGGCTGACCTGTTGAAGCAGTATTTCAGAGACCTGCCAGAACCCATTTTTACCAGCAAACTGACTGAGACATTCCTGCAGATATACCAGCGTGAGCATATCATATACTGCTATGTTTATGGGCTGTTATAGTGTTGTTGCCACTTTGACAGTTTTAATTAGTTATTCAGGCAGTAGAGTAGCTAGGAATGGTGGGGCCCCGTGGTGAACTTTTGACATGGGGACCCCCCTTCCCGAAGATCCTGACACCTTCTTCCCTGAATTCCTGCACGCACTAGTATTCCCCATAGCGGCCCCTGCACACAGTATTAGGTCTCATTGTGGATGCTTATATACAATCTATACTCTAGAGTACAATAATGGGAACCTCAGGGGAGGATACATACACTGTTACTTACACTTGTTTATACACTGTTACTTACCTCTCCTGGGCTCCAGCGCGTGCCCCGGTGATGTCGGCCATCTTCAGTGACCAGATGTCACTTGGGCCAGGCTTGTGACACATAAGGACGCAAGCCCGGCCCACATGACGTCTGTGATGTCACAAAGTAGGCCTGAAGCCTTATGGAGCAGAGGAGAGGTAAATAACAGTGTTTTTTTTTTTTTTATATTCCCCCATCTCTCCTAGCCCTACAGTCCTTATACTCGAGGGTGGTCTGAAAATACCCCCCGAGTATAAAGATGGTGTTTGTGGGGATTACTTACCGATCCCAGCTCCTGCCTCCGTAGAAGAAGCAACGCTGGCGGCCATGAGCAGGAGCCAGGATCGGTATGTTACTCCAGCAGGTAACGGCCTATTAGAAAAAAAAAAAATTAAAATCTACAGCTACCCTGATAGTTACACTCCTGTTTTCAGGGGCATGTAGCCATTTGTAGACTTGGTCTCGGCTATAACCAGTAATACATAGAAAGTCCCAAAAATACATTGTAAATTACACGTAAGATTGTATAGGTTTTAGAAACGGAATATGCTGAATGGCGTACTAGGCTGACACCTTTTTTTTGTCTCCTATTTAGATGTCCCCAAAGATCAGAGGTTGCGAGCCGTGCAGGCTGCGATTCTACTGATGCCAGATGAGAACAGAGAAGTCTTGCAGACATTACTGTATTTTCTGAGTGACATCTCCTCAGCTCAAGAGAACCAGATGACTCCTGGAAACCTGGCGGTGTGTCTAGCACCTTCTGTTTTCCATCTCAACATTTCCAAGAAGGAGACCACCTCTCCTCGGTAAGGACCTTTCAGCTGATACTTATATCTCCGTGATGTAGCAGTAACTCTTCATGGTTAGCATAGGATACTTGTGATGGGCCTGGTTTTCTGACCTGGGATCCATTTGTAGATTGGCAAGCAGAACAAATTATTTATATATTTTTATACAGTTCCTTACAGTTATTTACTACTTTAAATGGGGTTTCCCATTATTTGTATAAATATCCACATGTCCTGGGGTTCTAAGGCGATGGGTCCAATCCAATATGGAGTGTTGGTCACACATGTAGATATGTCTGAGATGGGAATGCCCCTTTAAAGGGGTATTCCCACGTCGCATACTCACCAGTCTTTGCTGCTGTAAAATCTTCTGTCTTCCTGCTTTGTTGCGTAATTGGTGGGCGGGGTTACATATGCAAAGCCAGCGGCGAGATGACGTCGCTTCTATGCCGCTGGCCCTGCGTGCGCGCTCCCGATGCAGCTAGGCATCGAACATACAGCGAATAGATGGTGAGACCAGCCAGTTCCCCAGTCTTCACAATGCCAATACAGACCCGGCATCCGCTGTAATAGAAAGGCAGATGCCAGGGAGGGTTAGACACCAGCACAGGTGCCGGGTCCTGCGACATCGCTACGCTCCTGACCTGCATGAAGCCAGCAGCGGCAGGAGCGATACTGCTATTCCGCTCCTCTGCCCCCCCCCCTCCCTTCTGGAATAGCAGCATCGCTCCTGCTGCTGCTGGCTTCATGCAGGGCAGGAGCGTAGTGATGTCGCAGGCACCTGTGCCGGCATCTAACCCTCCCTGGCATCCGCCTCTCTATTACAGCGGATGCCGGGTCTGTATTGGCGGCCCCTTCCCCCCAAAGTGTAAACTACCCCCCCCTCTAGGCTGGCTCCCTGCACTTAGCCCCTCCTCCCTCCCCCCTGAGAGCAGCAGATACATCACTTGACTTTTGACCAGATAAGTCAAGGGCTGTGTCAACAATGAATTGAATAAAGTAAGATAGTGGACAAACAAAGCAGTTTTGCTGAAGCAGTGTATTTAGGAAAAGTCTTACATTCACATTAACAAGCAGTATAGATAGGATCCTTGTGATGGGACAACCCCTTTAAGTGAGGCATGTGCACATTTATTAGATCCTGATGCCTCTTTCGAGCTTAGAGATTTCCGCCAAGCTTTCTTGTGTTTCTGAATATCTTTGTGAATTCTTGTAAGCTACTGCAGGAATATATAATGTATCCTTAACCATAGAGAAGACACGGTTTATAAGGTACATTGGGAGGATGATGGGTTTTGGCTCTAAAGGTCATTGATCTAGTAGAAGAGACGTATAACCTGCTTTATAGGATGAGATTTCTTCTGGTTACATAATCCTACCACCACGATGGCTGTATACCAGCTCTAATCTCATTTATAAAGACTCTGGGAAACACTCCAAGCAGAAGGGCTGATTTTGCTTATTTCCTAAACCTTAATGGCGGTTGTGTAGACCACATGTGAGCGCTCCGTTCAGTCATAAAATTGTTGGCTGGTTATGAAAGAGTTATAAATATAGAATAGTGGATGGTAAGCCATGAATAAATGGCCACGTCATCCTTTGGCCTATAGAAGTAGCGCTTGGCTGTATGGTGAAATGTAAGTGCTAACTCTGGGTCATTCTTAAGGATCATGCAGAAGAGAGGAGCCTCTGGAAAACCGGATCACAAGGATCTCAGCGAGAACATGGCTGCCACTCAAGGACTGCTTCATATGATTACCGAATGCAAGAAGCTCTTCCAGGTCAGTCGGAAGCCATTTTGGCAATGCAATAAGTGCTTAGGACCGGGTCTACAGCATATTGGAGCTGTCCATTGGGGACAGCGATTTTATTCATTTATTATCCACATTTTGTCCCAGGATCTCAACACGGCAAGGCTGCTCAAGGATCTTGGTTTCTAAGTCACTGGTCGGGGGACGATGTTTTATAGTAACAGATAGCTTCTCTCTGTATAACCTCATGAACTGCTAGTAAATGGATCCTGTATGTATTGTGTTGTGTCCTGCAGATCCCACACGATATGATGCTCCAGTCCCGGAATTCTTACTTGGCTGCTGATACCAATCCTCTCTCCTTGGAAGATTTCTGTGTTGGTTCAGAGGGTGAGACCAGAGATTTCTCTTCTGTCTTGGATAACAGCATACAGACTCTCCTGCATGAGTCTGCAGAGCGTTTTAAAGGCTGGATAACCATGTCTGGTCCCGAGAACACAGAGCTGTCATGTAAGAAGGTGAGCCTTCTGCTATACTGTAACATGGTGGAACATGTTGTGTCCAGTCAGCAGCGGGGGCTGCATTATATAGCCAGCATGTTGTATCCAATGATGTATAATGTTATTGGTTGTTAAAGGGTTAAAGAAATACACATTTAATGTGATGCCCTGTGTTACAGCGTAACTGGCGTCTCCATAAACCGCAGTAGATCCAGAATTCTAAATTCTGTTTTGCCGTTGTCCTTTAACAGAGCATTTGTCCAATTTTGTGCTTGTAGGTTGGTGATGGAAATCCCTTGCGTCTATGGAAAGTATCAGCAGAAGTGGAGGCGCCGCCGAGCTCGCTGCTTCATCGTGTTTTACGGGAGCGCCACCTATGGGATGAAGATCTTCTACAAGGGAGAGTGGTAGAGCCCCTGGATCAGAACACCGATGTGTTCCATTATGTAACGGACAGCATGGCTCCACATCCACGCCGGCAGTTCTTAGTACTACGGTATGTGCTAGGACTTGTATACAAGTCTCAAAGGTGGCGGAAGGCTCCTGAGGGGCGAGCCATTGTCTCTTCTTCATACCCTTCAGTGTTGAGGAGAACATATTGATCATGCATGTAATAAAATCTATTCTATCTCCTGACTATCTGGGGAGCTTGGGGTGATATGCTGGACGCTGGTGACCAGATCTATATTCAGCATTTTTGCTCCTTCAAATACTATCTCCAGTATTGTGAATACTATTATTGGTGTCGTTCAGTTTATGATTTGAATAGGCGTCCATAAATGAACATAATGTCCCAGTCCACTTATATAGCATAGCCTGTTGTGTTTCCTCAGTAGTACGGGCGATGTGTCCTGCTGTGTGACCATATCAAGAACTGTCTGTCTATGCAGAGTAGGGTTGAGCCGATATTGAGATTTCAGGATCGATTTTTAAAATCCAATTTCCGATCATTTTCCAGCTGATAGTGATCAAAGTTTGCTCGATCGCCGATCGGGATCCGATCTTTCCCGATCGCTCAACCCTATTTATGATATATACATGAATAGGGTTGAGCCGATCTTGAGATAACCTCAGACCTCGATCCCAATGGAAACGATCAGGATCGGAATTTACTCGATCGCCAATCTGAATCTGATCTTTTCCAATCCCGATCGCTCAACCCTAATGCAGAGGCCTAGATGGAGAAAAGATTGGAGTCTACAGACAATACAATTGTGTTTGTTAGGTTTATTATGTGGCTCTTCAGGTTTATCGAAAAGCTATGAGGATCTAGACTTTTCATACTGATGTTATATCTACACTGAATCCTTGTGGTTCCATTTCTGGCATATAACGTATCGGATAGGAATTCCTCCGTGAAAGTGTCTGAGGAACACATTTCCAGTATTGGATTAGTTTCTAGATCCAAAGAGCTTCTTTCTTCTTGAGTTTTTAAGGGTTGTTATATGATGCACTTGGTTTAATGTCTATTGGGTAAGGTTGAGCGATCGTGTTCGGAAAAGATCGGATTCCGATTGGCGATAGAGAAAATTTCAACACGAAATCCTTTTATGTGGGATTGAGATCGGTGATTATTTCCCACAATGCTTTGCTACTGGCCAAGCATTGTGGGAAAAGCTAACAACGTTATCCTTCACACTGAGTATACGCTCCACTCATTCTGAGCGGAGTGTATACTCAGTGTGAAGGCTCCACTGCGGTTCCATAGGAATGAATGGGAGCAGCTGACACACAGCTTTAACCCCCTGCGTGCCAACTGCGTCCATTCATTCTAATGGGAGACTAGCTAACATCTCTAGCTACTTACCTGCAGAGATGACTGGTCCGGTGTTCTTGGTCTTCACCTCGCTGCCCCTGCCTCCCAGGTTAGTGTTAAAGAGTTAGGTAGAAGGCGGGGCTTCTAACCCGCCCACACTCTCCTAACCTGGGAGGCAGGGGGCAGCGAGGCGAAGAAGAACGAGAACACCGGGCACCGCACCAGCCATCTCTGCAGGTAAGTGGACACCAGGGGGGACTAAGTAGTCAGAGGATTAAAAAAAAATCCTCTGACTACTTAGTGATTTAAAAAAAAAAAAATCACCACACAGCGTGGATTCTGACAATTAAAGCGTTCAATTGTTAGATTCCATGCTGTATAGTGAATAGGATTGTTTTAAAAATCCGATCTCCGATTAGTAAAAAAAATCCCATTGACTTGCATTGGGATCGAGATAGAGTTCGAATGAAAAATGATCGGAAATCGGATTTTAAAATCGATCCTGAAAAGTCAAGATCGGCTCAACCCTACTATTGGGATTATTGACATTGAATAAAGGTCATCAGTAGATGTGGATTGTCTAGATAGACCATGTGTCAGAGATGGTTGTTACTGTCTAATAATCTACATTACCATCCGTGTGATGCTCCGTGCTATCCCTGGTGATAACTGGGTGGGACAAAACGCTCTCTAGGTCTTTGTTACAACCTTCCCAATTATGATCTGCCTTTAAACAGTCTGAAAACTTCTCATAAGATTAGTTTAATCCATTGGAGAGCTATACCTGATATTCAGTTACTTATTTCATACAGGAAATGGCGAACAGACCTACCAAGAGGAGGATGCGCGTTGGTTTCTACTTCAATGGACCATTCTACTGGGCAGCTGGATGAGGGAGTCCAGGCTGTAATCCTCAGCTCACAGTATCTCATGGAGCCTTGTGGAATGGGACGGTCTAAATTAACCTATATCTGCAGAGCAGATCTGAGGTAAGAAGGTCTTACCCCTAATATCTTACACAGGAATGAATCTTCTTGGTGGTTACAGTCTTTGGTCTTTATTAGGTTGCCAATAGATATGATCACGACTGCAGGAATTTCTGTGGTCTGGCCCTTGTCGGAAGCCAAGTCATGGTTTCCTTATTGTGGCCGTGTTATTGGGCAGGGACGTTGTGCAGGATTTCTGCCAGACCATAGAAAGTTCCTATATTCATGATCGGATCCATTGGCAACCAACTAAGATGATCATTGGAGAAAATATCTAAAACGCTGCAAAATTTTTAAATATTTGCAAAAATGTTGTAACTTTTAATTATCATCTGGTTATATTTGTGGCAAAAATCCTTGACTTTATGATGTCTGCATAGACAGAAATTTAGCTCTAGCCTTGTACCGATCAGATTTGTAGGGGTTATATCTGCATTGTTTAGGTTCTTCTCCGTTAAATTTAGAGATTATCTTCGATTCTGTAAGAATAATTCCATATTTAAAACTATCCCTTTATTTTTTTGCCTACAGGGGGCGTTCTCCTGACTGGTACAACAAGGTTTTCGGACACCTCTGTGCAATGGAGGTCGTCCGAATACGAAACTCATTCCCTCCTCTTAGCCCCGGCGGACCTGAAACGAAACTGTAAAGCCGGAGTAACCATATTTTCAGAAACATGATGTGAAAGAATCGATCACCAGAGCTTTTGGTGTGGACATTTCTGCCCAAAATACGAGGTTGTATCACGTGGTGCAACAAGAGTATTTTTTCCACACCTGCGGTGAAGTAGGCCACGTAATGGTGGATAAGAATACACAGTACATAGGTTGAGAATGGTGACATCCTTGGGTTACTTGGCAAGCAATTTGTAGCTATAGGATGTAAAAAGTGACTGTTCTGCTGCCCACCTGAAGGGGCAGTATCGTGCAAGACACTATTCAAAAAGTTTTCTTGCGCTGCTACTTGGGAAGACGTAACAATGATCAGTATTATGTGTTTTATATGTATGTTCTGTTGACTCAGTGATGCCAGTAAGCAGGGTTTTTTTGTATGTTTCAGATGAAATATTGGGAATTGGGTGTGAATGTCCTGACATGGCTGAGGTGCAGAGCTCTGTATGACGTTGGTGTGATGAATGTGATGTAAATGGGGTAAGATATTTATACCTGCTTAAGAGTAGAACTGGACTTTTTAGCACATAACATGAACCTGTCTGTCCTCTTCTTGAGGGGGTCTGTCCGATTATCGCCATTCAGTTTGGACAGCAGGTTTGCAAAATGGATCAATGTTCACATACAGACTGCCAAAATGATCCCGGAGATCAGTTGTGGAAACTTTCCAGTGAACCTTGTAGGCGTGTGAGACAAACATATTGGGGCAGATTTACTATTAACAAAATTTTGGTGCAATTTGTGCAAAAACACAGACTGGCATATACTTTACACTAGATTTATTAACACTTGTTGACACTTCTTGCGATTTGCTCAACAAGGGGTCGAAACGGACTTATGCCAGAAAAGCGCTAAAATTTGGGTGCATTTATTTATTTTTTTTTAACAAAGCCAACTAAACTATATCCAATGGGGTCAGCTGGGCTCTGTGAGTAACCGCTGCTTTAGTGGTCTGCCTCTCCATTGTTCAGGTCCCCCGACGGATCCAAACAACAGTCTAGGTTCGAACTAGCGCCAGCTAAGACTGACTTTGAGGCCGGGGCCCCATGGGCCGGAAAGGTTGCAATTTGCTTGCGGTCTTTTACAGCAATTGCAAAGTGGATGGGATTCTTGCGAATCCCATGACCGCTTTGCGGTAAAAACTGCAGCGTGGACCCTCTGCGACTTCCAAAAACGGAGCAGTTTTGGAAATCTCAGCATGTCAAGTATATCTATGGGAAGACCTTCAACCTTCCCGTAGATATAATTGTAACAGAATGTCCATGGAGGAAAACACGTTCCTTCTCGGTTTTTCCTGCAGCGCTTTATAGCTGAGGGTTGTCCCGTGGGGCCTTAGCCAGTATCGGTATATCTGCCCAATTGTCTTATTGCACCTCATTGTGTTTCACTATGTCGTAGTATAGTATTGACCATTTGGGGCATTCAGTTATTATAGCCTACCCTCCCTCAGATAGGTCACATAATAGCAGTTGTAGTAGGCCTTGCAGAGGTTAGTTTAGTGGGGACTCGGTGGCAGTAATGTGTTGTGCTACTCAGCTGTCATTGTGGTATTGCCACACTTGCACCTTGACAACTGCTCCTGTTAGCCAGGCTGCAGGGGCAGAGCTATAACTGATCATTCTCTGTTGGTGGGAGATGCCCTATGGACGTGTCACTGGACTGGGATCGGCTTAACCTATACAGCAAAGATTTGGTTGCTGTTTCTCTGTATTTTATTAGCAAATATTTAAGAAATATCTGTCGGGATGCTGTAGATTTCCTGGGACCATGAAAATGTTGCAAGGCAGTGCTGTTACAGTATCTGCAGACACAGTAGGAAAGCAATCTTTACAATCTTTACTCTAAAAGCAAGAATATTAGCATCATTCAGGTTATTAATCATTACCTACTTGTCCAATCCAAGATCCTCAGAGGTTCCGAAATTCTGTCCGGGCAGGGGCCATCAATGCTGCTCAGGCCAAGGCTTCGCTAAAGTTTCTGTGCAGGAATAATACGGTAGTATATGTAGGAAGTAGAGGCAGGTTGGTTGTGGGTGAAGTTGTCATTTAACTTACTGACTTGGGGAATTTTTTCATAACCATCTCTGTGTAGTACAGTGTCTAAAGATGATTGTTATATAAATATGTACAGGTAAATTTATAATATATTATTTTTTGTACTGTTCCGTCACCAGATGACTGTGCCAGGGTCAACCGTTTCCAATCAGTGTTTCTATTTAAGGGATGTATTTGTAATAAAACTTTTGCTTTTATTCAAAGAAACTATAATAAAATCTACCAAATAACTTGTATGGCTGTTTCTGTCTATCATTAAGAAATCGAGTTATCGTTCTAGTGGCAACAAAGGTACCTGGAAATGTTGCAGTGGCCACAGCCTAAAAGTACCTCCAACATGAAACTTCTAAGGCCCCACGTTGCGAAAACGCAGCTTTTTTTTTTTTTGTTGCAGATTTTGCAGCGTTTTTTTGAGTGAAAGTCAGGAGTGGCTTCAAAAGGAATGGGAAATATATAGGAAGCTCTTAAATGTTTCCCTTCTGTTAAATCTATTCTTGACTTTGACTCAAAAAACCGCAGCAAAATCTGCAACAAAAACTCAGATTTTTTTTGTGATGTGGTTCCTAAGCCTTAAGCTAAGGCCCCACGTTGCGATAATGCAGTTTTGTTTTGCTGTGTTTTATTGAGCCAAAGCCAAGACTTGCTACAAAAGGAATGGGAGCTCTATAAAGTTTATAATTTCCCTTTAGCTCAATCCACTCCTGGCTTTGGTTCAAAAAACCGCAACAAAATCTGCAACAAAAAAAAGCTGCATTTCTGCAATGTGGGGATGCAAGGACCTTTTTTTTAATGGGGTTGCAAAGACCTTTTGATTATATTGCCCGAGATACTTAAAGGGGCTGTCCCATGAAAAGCATCCTATCTATACTGCTAGTTTATGTGGATTTAAGACTTTTCCTAAATACATTGCTTTATCAAAACGGCTTTGTTTGGCCGCTATCTTAATTTATTCATTTCATTGTTGACACTGTGTTTCTATGGCCACTGGGCTTATCTGCTAATTTCCCAAATGACTAGCTGCCTGCTCTCGGGGGGGGGGGGGGGGCTGACAAGCAACGTGCTCCTCAGATAGGGGAGGGGGAGGTGAGAGCTCCGGGATTACTGTGCTGTCTATCTTCAGCTTTTCCACTTATCAGCTGGTTTAATTGAATTTGGCTGATAAGGAGTTCGGTACCTCTGTATGTAATGCAACCTGACTCAAATCCAGCTCTACTACATCAGTTTCCACATCAGCTTTATACTGTGGTAATGCATTTACAACCAATCCCTCATTACTGACTGAAAACATAGCAGATAGCAGAGCAAGTGAAACTCTGCCCACCAATGTGCCAAGAAATCCAGGAAGTGAAGAGAGCACAGAGCCTGCAGGCTGCAGAACAAGAGTTATGGGAATACCCCTTTTAAGATAGTGAGAGTGTGCCATAGAGTTTGAAAGGAATGATAGTACATATGCGGGACCAGAGCTCCACTTAAAGTGGGGATTTTAGTAGTCGGACCCTCAGTGATCATACAATTCCAACCTATCTTGCGAAAAGATGATAAATGTTTTTTTTTTTGTGGACCAAACACTTTATAAACCAATCTAGAAATCTACACACTACACACATCACACTTCAAAAATGAATTTTCAAGAGCGCATTTACTGTGTTGAGGTTTTCCACAATTTTAGTAAATTTCACCATGTATTTTATTAGGAAATAGAAATATTTGGCACTGTTTTTAACAGTATACTTCAGAGACTTGTCAAGTGAAGAGAATACCATCTGCTAACAGAATGCTGGTGGAATTGGCAATGTTTTTATCATTTTCGTGAAATTCCCCAATTTGTGTAGTAGCAGCAATTGTGAACTGGGCTAAGTAGAGACATTGGATTGTTGCGTCACATGGCCGCATTTGGCCAAAAAAAGTCCATGTATCGGTAATAATGGCCCCAATACAACGCAGTGGACCTGGACTCCTCTATTTTAGTTACGTTCAAGCTGGTACATCCGGATAAAGCGTGGACCTTTTTCCTTGGCCTGAACACCACCATGTAAAATGTCCCGAATATGACCGATTCCGTGAAATCTAGTGACACTGCTTATCTGGATAGGCTAAATCCATTCATAAAGTCAATTGTTCAGTGTGTTTCAGTTCATTGGATACCCGGTTTCAGTTTTCACCAATATACTTAATACTTGGAGAAAAGAGGTGAAAACCAAGTGACCCATTATAAATCCTCTTCTCAATCTCTTTCACGTGGAGTACTTCTGTACTCTTGTGATATGACAAAAAAGTGGTCTTGAATCTTTATCTTGTATATAGTCTTCCAAATTCTAATCCATTAGCTCTCATAAGAAATGTTATAAATATATGTACACACAAGTCTATTTATACAGAATCCACATGGGTTCCTCTTTGCAAGGGTTCAATGCTACGTTATCCATAAGTCCAACGATGGACGTTGATTTAGGAGATCTTGTCAATCGGTTGTGTCCGCCATGATCATCTTTTCCCAATAAAAGTAACGGCTCATGGCTATGGATTCATCTCCAGGTGATTCTACTGTATGTCATTGTCCATTGTCCTATAAAGCCAAGATGACCACCTTGTCATGTCTCCTACTGATGTTTGGATTATCCCAATATCCTTTGGATCTTCTCAGTGGTCACATATACAGTTTCCATAGGAAGCAGGGGCGCCATGTCCTTCCTTGAGCTTGGTACCTCCAAACAGCCATAGTTATAGGAGACAAAGGCACGCAAATTCAGTTAAGTTTCTCTCTGAATCGGCCACAAGACTTGGCTCCTATACTTGTCTAGAGGGATCACCGTGATGAAATGGAAGGCACAAAATTAAATAATGAAAATGAGTACCACCGGTATCAAACAAGTGTTCAATAGTCACATATAGTCTCTAAGAGCTTGTAGATCCCAACAGTGTCAAGCCGTGTTGGTGTTGATAGATACCAATGTAAAGCTTTTACCAGACTCCTGAAGTTGGTGTCTTTTGTTTTGTAAACATTGCTTGAGCTTCTCCTGGAAGGAGGACGTTGTCATTGTGTAGAGAATAGGATTGAGGGCGCTGTTGATCGGCAAAATGAAGATCACAACCCAGGAGGTAATTGTACCTAGGAATATAGAGAAGTGTCACGTCACGTACGTAAAAGTGCGGGTACAAACTATAGTAACTACAATGTGTAATGCGGAATTACCAAGCACTGTGAACGTTCCATTCTAGAAAGGCTTTAAAATATAGTAACTTCTACTCATCCAAAGTACATCACCAACAACCTACAAGGTGTTCTCACATGCAGCAGATTTATTGTAGGATTTTTTTTGTAGCTATTCCACTCATCTTTGACCACCTTTCATCCATCTTTCATCACTGCTGGGGTTGAGCCGATCTTGAAATTTCAGGATCATTTTTAAAATCCGATTTCCAATCATTTTCCATTCGAACCTGATCCCAATGCAAGTCAATGGTTTTTTTTTTTTTTTTTAGTAATCGAAGATCGGATTTTAAAAACAATCCTATTCACTACACAGCATGGAGTCCAAAAATTGTTTTAGTTTTTGGACTCCAATGCTGTGTAGTGATTAAAAAAAAAAACCCTGGTGTCCGCTTACCTGCACAGATCCGCTGCCACTCACAGTTCTTCTTGGTCCGGTCTTGTTCTCTCCTTCACAGGCCTTCAGAGCACTGCCACCTCCCTAGGCTAGTGTTAGAGATGATGGGAGTAGGTGAGGCTTGTTGTGGCTTAGGAGGGTGTGGGCGGGGAGACATGAGTGCATCACCAGTACCCGCCCACACTCCTAAGCCACAAGCCCTGCCTTCTCCCAGCATCTCTATAATACTAGTCTAGGTAGGCGGGGGGGCGCAGGGCGCTCTGAAGGCATGTGAAGGAGAGAGACCGGACCAAAAGAGGGCAGCGGCAGCACTTCTGTGCAGGTAAGTTGAGCGAAGTTCGTGAGTAGATAGATACTACTGTACATTGACTTGTCTAGTAGATAGACAAGCCAATGTACAGTAGTATCTATCTACTCGCAAACTTGCCTCCTCGCCCTCACAGCAGCGCAGCACACCGTGATTTACCGCAGCCTGCCACTCTTCTGCTTCATCCCTGTTTTGCCGTGTATTCAGCTGAGTATACGGTAAAACAGGGATGAAGCAGAAGGCCAGAGCCCCACGGGCCAGAATCGAGGCGTTATACAGTAACTACAAAGTGGATGGCATTCGTGCGAATCCCATGCCCATTTTGCGTTTAAAACCGCAGCCCGGACACACTGCAATTTCCAAAACTGGCATGGTTTTGGAAATCACAGCATGTCATATTATATATATTGTTTCGTCTTTTAGAATGAAATGATTGTACCTGGAATCTCGGCCTCTGTGAGTGAAACGGCCTTCAATAAAAAGATGGGAATCCAGCAGAGGGCATCCGTGAACACGATGAAGAAGAACCTCTTGGCTATGGCCACCTCTCGGGAGAGCACGCTCCTCTCCGCTGTTTTGGCGCCCGTCTTGTGAATAGAATAAAACATGCTGCTGTAGGAAAAGACGATGGTGACAAAAGCCAACAAATTCAGCCCTGGCGAGAGAGAGAACACGAGTGTTGGCACAATGATATATGTAACACTTTATTATACTGAGTATTGCAGGCTTAAATACATTCTGCGTCTGTTCAATTTATAGGAATATCCAAGTTTCTTATGTTATTTCTCAATGTAAGTTTTTGTAAATTCTGTAGATTTTGAGCAAATATAATTAATACAAAGACGGGGGAATGGGGGATATTTATTCTGGCCAATCTTAATTGAGTAAGAGGTGCCCAACTCTTCCTATATTAGTTAGTGGTGGCTACTAGAGATGAGCGAACAGTGTTCTATCGAACTCATGTTCGATCGGATATTAGGCTGTTCGGCATGTTCGAATCGAATCGAACACCGCGTGGTAAAGTGCGCCATTACTCGATTCCCCTCCCACCTTCCCTGGCGCCTTTTTTGCTCCAATAACAGCACAGGGTAGGTGGGACAGGAACTACGACACCGGTGACGTTGAAAAAAGTAGGCAAAACCCATTGGCTGCCGAAAACATGTGACCTCTAATTTAAAAGAACAGCGCCGCCCAGCTTCGCGTCATTCTGAGCTTGCAATTCACCGAGGACGGAGGTTTCCGTCCAGTTAGCTAGGGGTTAGATTCTGGGTAGGCAGGGACAGGCTAGGATAGGAAGGAGAAGACAACCAACAGCTCTTATAAGAGCTAAATTCCAGGGAGAAGCTTGTCAGTGTAACGTGGCACTGACGGGCTCAATCGACGCAACCCAGCTTTCCCAGGATCCTGAATGGAATACACTGTCAGTGTATTCCCGTATACCCGATATATACCCCCGATACCCGTTCCAACGGTGTGCCCCCCCACCTTCACCCCAGAAATACCCTGCAAGTCCCCTAGCAATAGGATTGGGGCTATATACACCCACTATTTTTGCTACTGCCATATAGTGCCATTGTCTCACTGGGAATTCAAAGAATATATTGGGCTTACATATAACTTCAATTCCAGGGAGAAGCTTGTCAGTGTAACGTGGCACTGACGGGCTCAATCGCCGCAACCCAGCTTTCCCAGGATCCTGAATGGAACACACTGACAGTGTATTCCCGTATACCCCATATATACACCCCAAATCCCCGTTCCAATGGTGTGCCCCCCCACCTTCACCTCAGAAATACCCTGCAAGTCCCCTAGCAATAGAATTGGGGCTATATACACCCACAATTTTTGCTACTGGTATATAGTGCCATTGTCTGACTGGGAATTCAAAGAATATATTGGGGTGACGTGCACCCACAATTTTTGCTACTGCTATACAGTGCCATTGTCTCACTGGGAATTCAAAGAATATATGGGGGTTATGTGCACCCACAATTTTTAATACTGGTATACAGTGCCATTGTCTGACTGGGAATTCAAAGAATATATGGGGGTTACGTGCACCCACAATTTTTAATACTGCTATACAGTGCCATTGTCTGACTGGGAATTCAAAGAATATATGGGGGTTATGTGCACCCACAATTTTTAATACTGCTATACAGTTCCTTTGTCTCACTGGGAATTCAAAGAATATATGGGGGTTATGTGCACCCACAATTTTTAATACTGGTATACAGTGCCATTGTCTGACTGGGAATTCAAAGAATATATTGGGGTTATGTGCACCCACAATTTTTACTACTGGTATATAGTGCCATTGTCTGACTGGGAATTCAAAGAATATATGGGGGTTATGTGCACCCACAATTTTTACTACTGGTATACAGTGCCATTGTCTGACTGGGAATTCAAAGAATATATGGGGGTTACGTGCACCCACAATTTTTAATACTGCTATACAGTGCCATTGTCTGACTGGGAATTCAAAGAATATATGGGGGTTACGTGCACCCACAATTTTTAATACTGCTATACAGTTCCTTTGTCTCACTGGGAATTCAAAGAATATATGGGGGTTATGTGCACCCACAATTTTTAATACTGGTATACAGTGCCATTGTCTGACTGGGAATTCAAAGAATATATGGGGGTTATGTGCACCCACAATTTTTAATACTGGTATACAGTGCCATTGTCTGACTGGGAATTCAAAGAATATATTGGGGTTATGTGCACCCACAATTTTTACTACTGGTATATAGTGCCATTGTCTGACTGGGAATTCAAAGAATATATGGGGGTTATGTGCACCCACAATTTTTAATACTGCTATACAGTGCCATTGTCTGACTGGGAATTCAAAGAATATATGGGGGTTATGTGCACCCACAATTTTTAATACTGGTATACAGTGCCATTGTCTGACTGGGAATTCAAAGAATATATTGGGGTTATGTGCACCCACAATTTTTACTACTGGTATATAGTGCCATTGTCTGACTGGGAATTCAAAGAATATATGGGGGTTATGTGCACCCACAATTTTTAATACTGGTATACAGTGCCATTGTCTGACTGGGAATTCAAAGAATATATGGGGGTTATGTGCACCCACAATTTTTACTACTGGTATACAGTGCCATTGTCTGACTGGGAATTCAAAGAATATATTGGGGTGACGTGCACCCACAATTTTTGCTACTGCTATACAGTTCCATTGTCTCACTGGGAATTCAAAGAATATATGGGGGTTATGTGCACCCACAATTTTTAATACTGGTATACAGTGCCATTGTCTGACTGGGAATTCAAAGAATATATGGGGGTTATGTGCACCCACAATTTTTAATACTGGTATATAGTGCCATTGTCTGACTGGGAATTCAAAGAATATATGGGGGTTACGTGCACCCACAATTTTTAATACTGGTATACAGTGCCATTGTCTGACTGGGAATTCAAAGAATATATGGGGGTTATGTGCACCCACAATTTTTAATACTGCTATACAGTTCCTTTGTCTGACTGGGAATTCAAAGAATATATGGGGGTTATGTGCACCCACAATTTTTAATACTGGTATACAGTGCCATTGTCTGACTGGGAATTCAAAGAATATATGGGGGTTACGTGCACCCACAATTTTTAATACTGCTATACAGTGCCATTGTCTGACTGGGAATTCAAAGAATATATGGGGGTTACGTGCACCCACAATTTTTAATACTGCTATACAGTTCCTTTGTCTCACTGGGAATTCAAAGAATATATGGGGGTTATGTGCACCCACAATTTTTAATACTGGTATACAGTGCCATTGTCTGACTGGGAATTCAAAGAATATATTGGGGTTATGTGCACCCACAATTTTTACTACTGGTATATAGTGCCATTGTCTGACTGGGAATTCAAAAAATATATGGGGGTTATGTGCACCCACAATTTTTAATACTGCTATACAGTTCCTTTGTCTCACTGGGAATTCAAAGAATATATGGGGGTTACGTGCACCCACAATTTTTGCTACTGCTATACAGTTCCATTGTCTCACTGGGAATTCAAAGAATATATGGGGGTTATGTGCACCCACAATTTTTAATACTGCTATACAGTGCCATTGTCTGACTGGGAATTCAAAGAATATATGGGGGTTATGTGCACCCACAATTTTTACTACTGGTATACAGTGCCATTGTCTGACTGGGAATTCAAAGAATATATTGGGGTTATGTGCACCCACAATTTTTACTACTGGTATATAGTGCCATTGTCTGACTGGGAATTCAAAGAATATATGGGGGTTATGTGCACCCACAATTTTTAATACTGCTATACAGTTCCTTTGTCTCACTGGGAATTCAAAGAATATATTGGGGTGACGTGCACCCACAATTTTTGCTACTGCTATACAGTTCCATTGTCTCACTGGGAATTCAAAGAATATATGGGGGTTATGTGCACCCACAATTTTTAATACTGGTATACAGTGCCATTGTCTGACTGGGAATTCAAAGAATATATTGGGGTTATGTGCACCCACAATTTTTACTACTGGTATATAGTGCCATTGTCTGACTGGGAATTCAAAGAATATATGGGGGTTATGTGCACCCACAATTTTTAATACTGCTATACAGTTCCTTTGTCTCACTGGGAATTCAAAGAATATATTGGGGTGACGTGCACCCACAATTTTTGCTACTGCTATACAGTTCCATTGTCTCACTGGGAATTCAAAGAATATATGGGGGTTATGTGCACCCACAATTTTTAATACTGGTATACAGTGCCATTGTCTGACTGGGAATTCAAAGAATATATTGGGGTTATGTGCACCCACAATTTTTACTACTGGTATATAGTGCCATTGTCTGACTGGGAATTCAAAAAATATATGGGGGTTATGTGCACCCACAATTTTTAATACTGCTATACAGTTCCTTTGTCTCACTGGGAATTCAAAGAATATATGGGGGTTACGTGCACCCACAATTTTTGCTACTGCTATACAGTTCCATTGTCTCACTGGGAATTCAAAGAATATATGGGGGTTATGTGCACCCACAATTTTTAATACTGGTATACAGTGCCATTGTCTGACTGGGAATTCAAAGAATATATGGGGGTTACGTGCACCCACAATTTTTAATACTGCTATACAGTGCCATTGTCTGACTGGGAATTCAAAGAATATATGGGGGTTATGTGCACCCACAATTTTTAATACTGGTATACAGTGCCATTGTCTCACTGGGAATTCCACAAATAATTTGGGGATTCATTCACCCTACATCTCAGGCTCTTGCCATATTCACCCAGGTTGTCAGTGCTGCACCAGCTCGTTCCCAGACAGCTCGGCCCGAAAAACGCGTTACCTATATAGAGGATTTGGACAATGAAGACAACATGTTCTAAATCTAATGTCTGCACCTTCTCCAGAATTAAAATAAAGGCAGCGTTTAACTTTCAAATAGCACTGCACAAAGGAAGAGCTTATCAGCTTGTCTCATGACATGCTACTGAAAAGTTTCATTTGTGTATCTTAATGTAAATATAGTTGTATAAGCTTTTTGGGTTTTAGGCACTGCCAAGTTATTTATTACCACCCGCTCCCTTATAATGATGATGACGCCAAAGTCACTGTGGGTGTTCAGAGCTCACAGCTTTGGGTGACATTTGTCTTGCTCTCTGTCGGTACCAGCTGTCTTTTTGGATACCGTAAAGTTATGTTGACTTTATTAACAGCTATAGAAGCTTTAGCCAGGTTGTGACGGTGTGTAACCCTAACAACACTAAGTGGGATACACATTAATAGTCAGTCTATGTACGCTAAACGTATCACTGAAGTAATTTTTTTTCCCTCTCCCCTAATATAAGAAAGGAACAGACATTAGACCTAGACCGGGGTTCGAGGCTTGAAAAAATCCAGTATTATTTGTTCTTCATGATGTGAAATATGTGTTGAAAAGCAACCCAAGATGAAGTCAGCCATGTGTGCCAGTGTGTTACTTGGCATGCCTTTGCTGGCCCCAACTGTAAGGGTCACTCTCCATTTCCTCCATTTTCCACTCCCCTTCACACCATTTGTGGTGAAGCAATGGGATGCACTGAAGTGCACCCTCTAGCCTCGTGTGGGATAGGGACATCAGATGCCACTCCAACCCCCTCGTCTTCCTCCGCCAGCCAACGGTGCGAAGATGAGAGGAGTGTGCTCTGAATGTTTTCTGCCTAGCAGAGGCTAGTTCTCACTTACGAAAATGGCCCCACTTTGACCTGTATATCAGGCACAATGGTGTAGGTTTCAAAGAAACATGGCACCAACAAGTTGGAAAACGTGGGCCATGCGTGGACCGTGTTTGAGTCTGGCAAGCTCCAGATCTGCTACCAGGTTCCAGCCATTATCACAGGCGCAAAAATGCCAGGCCCCAGGTGTAGCAGGGAAAAAAAAATGCCATCTCAGCCAGGATGGCATCCCTGACCTCGGAGGCACTGTGCTGTCTGTCCCCCAAGCTGATCAGTTTCAGCACGGCCTACTGACATCTCCCCATGCCAGTGTTACAGTGTTTTCCGCTAGTAGCTGGGGTGGAGGTTGCAGCTTCGTAGGGTTTCAGTCTACTCCTGCCATGAATTTTGGCCTGGGAGAGGAGATAGGCCACCCCAGTTTGCACCCGGGGAACAGACTCCACCACATTCACCCTGCCTGTCATTAAAGATAAGCACTGCAGCATCCCTGACCACAGGCGCTTGTCCATGTGTCGGTGGTCAAGTGGACCTTGCAGCAAAGCGCAGAGCTCTGGGCCCGACTGATGTTATGGGACACATGCAGGCGCAAGGCAGAGACAGCACACCAAGAGAAGTAGTAACGGCTAGGCCCAGCATAGGGAGGTGCCCCAGCTGCCATCTGCTGACGGAAGGCCTGGGTCTCCAGAAGCATAAACAAACACCAACATCTCCAGGGCCAGCAGTTTATCGATGAGGCTGTTACAGGCTTGGGCATGGGGGTGGGTTGTATTGTACTTCTGCCTGCAATGAAAAGCTTGGGAAATGTGGAGTGGCTGGGAAGAGGCGCATGATGGTGCAGGCCAAAAGGGCGCATGAGGGTGAACTCCCCAATGTGTCAGAGATAGGTGTGTAGGTGTCCTTGCATCATATACTTGCACCATATTTGGCTTTGGAAGTTAATTTTGTGCCAAAAAGTGGTTAAGACAGCGATCCCTCAGCTACTCCCGTTACACTGTCTATTGAAGTTACCATCTGTGGAAGTGGACCACCATTTCTAAGATCCCAAAGGAAGCAGGCAAGAGATGTGCAGTTCAGAAAAAAAGATGAGAAAATAAGTTTAGGCTGTAGAGCACAGAGGGATCGGAGAGGACAGAGCTGGTGTCGGCCAGGTATTCCCACAACATGCGCCTATACTTGTCCCTCCTGGTGACACTAGGCCCCTGAGTGGCAGTAATTTGTCCAGGGGGGCCATTAACGTGTTCCAGACCTAGGAATAAGTCTTCCAACAGGGTAGAGTTTTGCATGCCTTTGCTTCTACCCACTGTTTTTGCTGCTTAGCTTCCCTCCACATCTACTCTGCTTTCACCCCTAAACATCACCCCAGTTTATGCCTTTGCTTCTACCCAGGTTTTTTGTTGATTTAGCTTCCCTCTACATCTACACTGCTTTAGCCCCTAGACATCACCCCTGTCCATGTGGGGTCGGTGGCCTCGTCATCCACCAACTCCTCTTCCAATTGCGCACTGCCCCCTTACTGCAAACCGCACATGACCACAGCTTGCCTTGATGGCAACTGTGTCTCATGATCCCCACTTAGGTCCAGACAAGTCGGTGGCGGGTCCAAAACCCCAAAATTGGAAGGAAATGGCAGATGCTGCAGTATTTCTAACACCTGTTCCTGGTGCTCGGGCCTGGTCTGTGTTGTACCCTGCACCCTGCTTAACGCATCTGCCATATCCGAAGTTGTGCTGAGCGCATGCTAATGTTTCGTGTCCAGTGCAATGGATGGGATGGGATTTCACATAAGTCTGCCACCCATGGCCACTCATGGTTGAGCAACTGAGGGAGTTGACTTTGACGAACCCGAGGGTTTTGGAGTTGGAACTACATCAAAGGTCTGTGCTGCTCACACACTCTGCTCAACACATGATATGTTTAGTGCCAGCAGTGTGGAGACGTCGCACAACAGCCGTTGTTCCAGCAGGTACAGGCGTTGTAGGAGTGCATAGAGGCTAGCAGCGGCAACTATACACTTTAAAAACTATCCGCACAAGCGCCACACTTTCACCAGTAGCTCAGGAACATTGGGGTACCTTTTTCAAAAGATTAGCAGCAATGAGTTAAAAACGTGGCCCAGGCATGGAATATGTTGCAGGCTGCCAAGCTACAGAGCCAATCCCAGGTTATGGCCATTATCACACATGACAACATGCCTGGGCCCAGGTGCAGTGGCAAAAACCACATTGCCGTCTCATCGAGGATGGCATGACTCACTTTGTAGGCAGTGTGCTGTCTGGCCCCCAAGCTGATGAGCTTCAGCACGGCCCGCTGACGTCTCCCCACACCAGTGTTGCAGCGTTTCCAGCTCGTAGCTGGGGTCAATTTAACAGCGGAGGAGGGTGGTGTTTCAGCCCTCCTCCCAGGAATGTTGTGTGGGGAGACAAGTCAGGCCACCACATTTTGCGACCCGGTCCACGCCTCAACTACATTCAACCACTGTGCCCAAATTGAAAGGTAGCGTCCCTGTCCGCATGCACTTGTCCATTCGTAACTGGTCACATGGAACTTTAGGGCTAAGCGCTGAATTTAGGGACCGCCTCATGTTTGGGGGAAAGTGCTGGTGTGGACGGCACAGTGCGGTGGCGCAGTAGACACTCTGCCCAAAAAGGGCAGAGTGTCCCCCAGCCGGGATTCCAACATCTCCTGGGCCAGATTTCTTGAGATGAGGCCGTTGAAGCCTTGGGCATGTGGGTGGGTTGCGCTGTACTTTAGCATGAAATGAAAGGCTTGGGAGATGGGGAGTTGCTGGGAAGAGGCGCATGATGGCGCGGGCAAAAGGAGAAATGGCAGGAAAAGGTGAGGATAAGGGTGAACTCCCCAAAGTGTCAGAGGCAGATGTGGAGGTGTCCTGGCTCCTGGTCTGGACTGCAGCGCCAGCCCTGTCAACAGTGGAAGAGGCAGTGGCCGCCAGGCCAAACGACGATTATCCTGCGCTTGCTCTCACCCACTGAGCCCAGGGCTTGCCTTCCAAATGATGGCACCCGCAAGAGGTGGTGAGATTCCTCTCCGCAGATCTCCAAACCATCTTGGACTTGCAAATTGCACTAAATTTGTCATGTAACTGACATGTATATGATGAGTCTATCCATTGTCTGTTCATTTTGGTGAAAGTCAGCCTGTCAGCTGACAGACAGCTGTGCTTGTCAGTGATGATGTCACCGGCTGCTTGTACCCCCAGTTTTTGCTGCTTAGCTTGCCTCCACATCCACACTGCTTTTGCTCCTACACATCACCCCTATCCATGCCTGTGCCTCTAGCCATAAGTCTGCCACCCATGGAAACTCATGGTGCAGAAAGTGAGGGAGCTGACTCTGAGGAACCCTTGGGTTTTGTAGCTGGTACTCCATCAAAGGTCTCTGCTGCTCACACACCCTGCTGAACATACGGTATCTAGGGTTAGAGCGTGTGGTGACCTCGCACAACAGTAGGTGCTTCAGGCAGATGTAGGCCTTGCTGGAGTGTATTGCGGCTAGCTCCAGGTACTGTAGACTTGGGAAAGTGGGTGTCCAAGTGCCGCACTTTCACCCTTAGCTCAGCTAATTTGGGGTATGTTTTTAAAAATCATTGCACCACTACATTGAACATGTGGGCCAGGCATGGAACGTGTTGGAGGCTGGCAAGCTCCAGAGCCCTCCAACAAGCTAAAAAACCTGGCCCCAGGGGCAGCGGGGATAAACAAATTGCCATCTCATCCAGGATGGCATCCCTGACCTCAGAGGCAGTGTGCTGTCCGTCTCCCAAGCTGATGAGCTTCAGCCCAGCCTGCTGACGTCTCCCCACACCAGTGTTGCAGCGTTTTCAGCTCGTAGCTGGGGTAAATCTAACAGCGGAGGAGGAGGAGGGTGGTGTTTCAGCCCTCCTCCCAGGAATGTTTTGTGGGGAAACAAGTCAGGAAAATTCTTGAAACGGGAGAGTTTTGCATCTTTGCCCTTGCTGCCTATGGACATCCCTTTGCCTCTAGCCACCATTTTCCCTGCTTTGCTTGCCTCCACATCCACACTGCTTTTGCCCCTAGACATCACCCCAGTCCATGCCTTAGCTTGTACCCCCAGTTTTTCCTGCTTAGCTTGCCTCCACATCCACACTGCTTTTGCCCCTAGACATCACCCCAGTCCATGCCTTAGCTTGTACCCCCAGTTTTTCCTGCTTAGCTTGCCTCCACATCCACACTGCTTTTGCCCCTAGACATCACCCCAGTCCATGCCTTAGCTTGTACCCCCAGTTTTTCCTGCTTAGCTTGCCTCCACATCCACACTGCTTTTGCCCCTAGACATCATCCCTATCCATGCCTCTTCCCCTAGCCATAACTCTGCCACCCCTGGAAACTCATGGTGCAGAAACTTTGGTTGCTGACTTTGAGGAACCCTTGGGTTTTGTAGATGGAACTCCATCAAAGGTCTGTGCAGCTCACACACCCTGCTCAAGATATGGTATTGTAGGGTTTCAGCGTGTGTGAATGACGGACAACAGCCTGTGTTTGGACAGATGTAGGCCTTGCTAGAGTGTTTTTAGGCTAGCAGCGACTCCTGTGCACTTGCAAAAGTGGGCGCACAAGCGCCGCATTTTCAACAGTAGCTTCGGTACATTTGGGTATGTTTTTAAAAAACTTTGCACCACTAGGTTAGACGTGGGCCAAACATGGAACGTGTTGGAGGCTGGCAAGCTCCAGAGCCGCTACCAGGTTCCAGCCATTATCACAGGCGTAAAAATGCCAGGCCCCAGGTGTAGCAGGGAAAAAAAAATGCCATCTCAGCCAGGATGGCATCCCTGACCTCGGAGGCACTGTGCTGTCTGTCCCCCAAGCTGATGAGCTTCAGCACCGCCTGCTGACGTCTCCCCACACCAGTGTTTTAGCGTTTGCCGCTAGTAGCTGTGGTGGAGGTTGCAGCGTCGTAGGGTTTCAGTCTACTCCTGCCATGAATTTTGGCCTGGGAGAGGAGATAGGCCACCCCAGTTTGCACCCGGGGAACAGACTCCACCACATTCACCCTGCCTGTCATTAAAGATAAGCACTGCAGCATCCCTGACCACAGGCGCTTGTCCAAGTGTCGGTGGTCAAGTGGACCTTGCAGCAAAGCGCGGAACTAAGGGCCCACCTGATGTTGAGTGACACGTGCTGGTGCAAGGCGGGGACGCCACACCGGGAGAAGTTGAGACGGCTAGGGACGGCATAGTGAGGTGCCACAGTTGCCATCAGGTCCGGGAAGGCGGGAGTTTCAACAAGCCGGAACGCCAACCTCTCCTGGGCCAGCAGTTTAGCGATGTTGGCGTTCTAGGCTTGCGTGGGTGGGTGGTTAGCAGTGTATTTCTGCCGGCGCTCCAATGTCTGAGAGATGGTGGGTTGTTGTAAAGAAGCGCCTGATGGTGCCTTTGATGGTGCAGGAGAAGGAGATAAGACAGAAACAGGGGAGGATGAGGGAGAAGTCAACAAAGTGGCGGAGGCAGATGAAGTGATGTCCTGGCTCGTCCTCTGGAGTGCATCGCCAGCACTGTGAGCAGAGGCAGTGGCATGAACGGCGGGCGACGTTTGTCCTGCCGTTGCTGCCTGCCACTGATTCCATTGCTTGGATTCCAAATGACGGTGCATTGAAGTGGTGGACAGGTTGCTCTTCTCAGGGCCCCTACTCGATTTCGAGAGGCAAATTGTGTAGACGACACTATATCTGTCCTCGGCGCATTCCTTGAAAAAACTCTACACCTTCAAGAAACGTGCCCTCGATGGGGGAGTTTTTCTGGGCTGGGTACAAAAGGGAACATCTTCGGACATTCCGGGTCTGGCCTGGCTTCGGCAAAGCAGCTGACCTCTGCCTCTGGACATGTCTCTGCCTCTAGCTACCCTTTTTGGTGCTGCACCTGCCTCAACATCCACACTACTTTCCCAGCTTGACATCTGCCTTGTCCAGGTGGGGTCGGTGTCCTCGTCGTCCACCACCTCCTCTTCCAACTCCTGTCTCGCCTCCTCCTCCTGCACAATGCGCATGTCAACTGGCTGCCCTGACAGCAACTGCGTCTCATCGTCGTCGATGAGGGTGGGTTGCTGGTCATCCGCCACCAAATCGACCGGAGATGGAATGGAGGAGACTCTAGTGTTTGAGCATCTGGACACAGATACTCGTCTGTTAGGTCCGTGGAATCGCGAAATGGAGGGGCAGGTTGCGGTACAGTCAAAGGAAGGGAGAACAGCTCTGGGGAGCAGGGACAGTTGGGGTTATTGTTCTGAGAAGATTGGGAATTTTGGGTGGAAGGAGGACAAGACTGTTGGGTAAGAGGAGGTAGAGGCTGACTGGCTGGTGGACAATGTGCTTTAAGCGTTATCCGACAGCCATTGCAAGACCTGTTCCTGGTTCTCGGGCCTACTAATCTTTGTACCATTCAGCCTAGTTAATGTGGAACTTTTGTGCAAAGCGCAGAACTTAGGGCCCGCCTGATGTTAAGGGACACACGCTGGTACAAGGCTCAACTCACCCTAAGTGCCAAAAACACTGCTGGTGCAAGGCTCTACTCATGTCAAGGGCCTCAATCTCTGCTGGTAGCTCAGCTTAAGGTCATGTAACTTTGTTTGGAAGGGCTCATGTTAAGGGCTAGAAAAGTGAATTTTGGAAGGTCTTACCACATCACACACACACACACACACACACACACACACACACACACACACACACACACACACACACACTCAAAATGACAGTTAAGGGTGAGGGCTTTTGGAATTCCCATTGCCTATTCCATTTGTGGTTGTCATGGGGAACGTGATTTAAAGGGGTGGTTGTTACTGTTTGTTGAGCTTAAATTGGGGTTTGTGTCCATCCATTTGGGGAGTAAAGAAGGTTTCCAGGTATTTTCCCACTTTGATAGAGGTTTTTTTGAATGTGGAAAGTGTGTAGTTGTTAGGCAGTGATGTTGGGGTAATAGAGGGTCTTTGGTGTGTTAGATGCCCCCAGACATGCTTCCCCTGCTGTCCCAGTGTCATTCCAGAGGTGTTGGCATCATTTCCTGGGGTGTCATAGTGGACTTGGTGACCCTCCAGACACGGATTTGGGTTTCCCCCTTAACGAGTATCTGTTCCCCATAGACTATAATGGGGTTCGAAACCCGTTCGAACACACGAACATTGAGCGGCTGTTCGAATCGAATTTCGAACCTCGAACATTTTAGTGTTCGCTCATCTCTAGTGGCTACTAATGTTCACGGAATGGCACATTCCGAAGTCTCACAATTCTAATTGCTAAGGTAGACTGCTAAGGCTACACCCCCAAATTTTCTCATTTCAACATTCATATGTCTGCGGATCAGTGCAATCCTGTTTGTCCCAGCCTAAAACTGGCCATACACCTTCGATTTTGGGTGGCCATGATGCAGCCATTTGATTGATGGTGGTATTATTTGGATGAATGAGCCCACCATCAACGAATCAACTGGTGGTGAGGGGCAATATAGTAAAAAAAAAAAAAAAAAAATACATGGAGGCTGTTAATGTTGGGCAATGATTGGCAGATCATTCTAAACAGTCTTAATTTTGCAATCAGATGAATTTCCAACATGGTTGATCTATTTTTGGAAGCCATCATGAGTGGTATATTTATAATTTTTTTTCTCCATTTTGGCCAACTAAAGTCTAATGTGCATGACCAGCTCTAGAGGAAACACCAACAGGGGGCCCTGCCTATATCTCAAAATTATTTTACAGTAGCTGAGTTTATCAGTAGATGGCGCTCACTCCACGCAATATTGGAATCTTAATGTCCCTAAAACGTGTTCGCAAATTGCTTTCAGTTCTCCATAGGGAAATGCAATGATGGGTGACTTGACGAGAGATAATGTAACTTCTCCATTAAATGTCACCTGCTTAGCCCAGGAGGAAATGCAGGGGAAGCTTAAATATGAATGCAGGAACTTTCTGTATTCTGTAACTCTACATCCTACTGGGAGAAGAGAAGTTGACTGTGGAGATCGCTGCACAACATGTGTCCATTGGCCACCGAATGAGGTGAAGATGATACCCTATGGACTGTTATACCCCAAATCATCCACCCTATGTCTCCCCCCCCCTCCCCTTGCTTTGGCAATGCCAAATATCTATTCGGACGTGCCAATAAAGCTTCTTTGATTCTTGACCCCAGCCATGATTTCCTTATTGTGTCTGGGTTATCTCCTTGTACATTCACTGCAAGCATTGGACCATAGAAAGTTCCTACATCCATGGTCATACCCATTAGCGACCAATCATGACATAATACTAAGATGCAGCGCAGTTTTTCACGTATCATGAAACACTATATTCTATCTTACCTAGGAATATACTGACAGAGTATCCCCGAGCTCCAGATTTTTCGGTACTGTCTGACTGTAGTGGGAAGCACACGCCGTTTCTTCCGTAGAAATTCCCAAATGTGTCGTAGCTGAAGAAAGGAATGATGGTGATGAAGAAGCCGAGGCCCCAAATGGCGGCAAGTGTCCCCAAGGTTTGTGCGCGTCCTGCTCGGAAGTGACTAAATGGAAAGACGATACACAGGTACTTCTCCAGTGTCATGTATGTCAGCATAAGAACGGAGACTTCCGAGGACAACATGGCCAAAGAGCCAACCACTTTACACTCCGAGCTCTCCATCCAGACCTGGGCATGTTTGTTGTATTGTCCCTGAAACTTTATATCATATGCACCGAGGCAGAAGAGGTAGAAGCCCATGAGGCAGTCTGCACCTGTGGAAAGGAAGAATTCAGATTTCTTAAAAAGTAATAAATCCCATCGCAAACATCCAATACCCTTGCTATCTTTTTGAATCCCTTTCCTTGTTTTGGCAAGGTCTTATCTTTTTGGACCACACTCTTGACCTATCTCTAACATGCAGCTTGAATGTGACAGTGAGTAAAAGCCTTAGTCAGTCCAGGTATTTGATGTCTACATCACATGTATCTCCGACTACACCTGATTTGGGCAATCAGTAAGAACATCTTTAAATGTCGCTGACTATGGCATCGGTCCCCGATCCCTTCTCCTTGAGCAGCCAATTTATTGCAATTCTTAAAATACTTGTACCACTAAAGACATTTATCCCCTATACTATGTATATAAGTGTCAGAGGCGGCTTAGGTGGCAACATGGTGGCTCAGTGGTTAGCACTGCAGCCTTGCAGTACTGGAGTCCTGGGTTCGAATCTCACCTGGAACAACATCTGCAAGGAGTTTGTATGTTCTCCCTGTGTTTGCGTGGATGTCCACCCATACTGATAGGGGGAAAAAAATACATTGTGATCCCTACATGGGGCTCACAATCTCCATTAAAAAAAAATGGTGGCGGCTCAATCATTGGGACCTCCACGATCAGTAGAATGGGTGTCTCCCATCTGAATTCTCCATGGGAGGGTTCAGTGCTCATTCATTACTGGCGCTCCATTCACTTCTATGGACCTTCTGGAGATTATGGTCCTGGAAACTCCATGGAAGTGAACGAAGGACACAGGGGACTTTTGTTCTCCTGATCGGAAAGGTCACTAAGGTCGTCAGGAGTCCCCCACCCGGGTCCCCAGTTGATCAGATGCTCTACAGGCCATGACATCATACGTTTAGTGGAAAACACCTTTAAAAATTGCATTAACTTGACTGCTAGAAGGACGGGGTCGGTGCTGGGAGGGAGCAGTCAAAAATTTCCTAATTATATCCCTTGACGGCTAATAATAGTGAATGTGACAGCACAGGTTACACACCTCAAGGGGAAATCACTATCAGTACAGGCTTATAGAGAAGAGTCTACAGTATATATGACAATATACATTGGTGAGAACTCACAGCACAGAGACTTGATGGACATGGCATGTTGGCAGTTCTCCGTGACTATGAAAGACCTCATGCAGATCACAAACAGGTTTCCAAAGCAGGTGACACAGGCCATCACCCAGACAAAGACCCGCAGCAAGATATTCGCTAACATGTTCTCGAAGGAAGAGATGCCATCAGTTTTGGGCGTGCAGCTGCGCACATGAGGAGCGTGACTACAGTACTGGAATTTTTTTAAGTATCTGTCAAAAAATTAAGACATGGTTGGAATGCACAGAATATAATCTTACCGTTACATTTACTATAGAGAGCCTTGTTACTGTCATGAAGAAATTTAGACACCAAGGATGCACAATGTGTGCCAAGGCTTAGCTGGGTATATCCATAAATGTAAATGGACTATTTTAACACACAGGATTACCAGGAGGTGCAGCGGAGACCCATATGGGTGAGGTCAAGACAGGCCATTTTAACACTTAGCCGGTGTGGACCCATTGACCCACTGAGCCATCTACCTGCTTTGACTTGCCACTCCCAAGGGCATTGTCTAAGCAAGCTCCGTGGTATTCACTTTTTAATCCGTGTACAAGGAGCTGGACTTCTCTATGGGTAGACTACCAGGTCTCCTCCTCTCAAAGTGGTGGTGGCATCTGGCCTGGGGACGGAGCGGCAACTATTAACACCACCAAGGTGTCAGACAAAGACGTAGTCAGATGCAAGCCAGTGGTCAGAAAAGACAGAATCTATGTGTACTCAGGGACAAGCAAGTTATCAGGACAAGCAGTGGAGGTGTATAGGTCAGGAACGGGCCAAGATCAGTAACAAGTATCAGTGACTTCATTGGCGTACTGGGATTTAAGAGTGCACACTGTCCCATTAGAAGCATAGGGAGCCTATATGTGTACCCTATAAGCACAAAGAAGAGAGGAGGAGGGGAGCTGGCAGGAGAACACAAGCCCTACAACAGGAAGTAGAGACCAGCAGGGACCTTGTAAGTATGGGAATGGTAGCAGTACGGGATCTGTGAATATATCTTTATTTTTTCAACCCATTTTAAGCATGTTTGAATATTTCAGTTCTTTGTTGTATGGTCACTTTATAGAGATCCAAATTCTACATCCCCTGCTAGAACACAAAACTAAATGACAGCATTCTGGCTACTTGCTGCCACCACTAGAGGGAGCTCGGGCTATTTCTGCATACTGTATTATACTGCAGTTCAATGAATACGCTGTATTCAGTAAGCTCCTAAATTCCATTATGATTAAATTCAGAATTTAACCCTTGTTGCTCCATACTCTCATCAGTCTCTGTGCCCATAAATCTCCCTAATAGTTTTTATGTTTACTTACATATGAGACAAGTTAACCAGACTGGAAAACATGCGGTTGTGGATGTTTGGTATCTCTATACCCTCCATGATTCTAAGAACAAAACAGAAATCTATGTTAATGTTTTTTTTTTTGTTTTTTTTTAACTGTGTCTATCTACTGTATATTATATGCAGATAAATATATAATATACAGTACAGACCAAAAGTATGGAGATTGTAGATTCACACTGAAGGCATCAAAACGGTGAATTAACACATGTGGAATTATATACTTAACAAAAAAGTGTGAAACAACTGAAAATCTGTCTTATATTCTCGGTTCTTCAAAGTAGCCACCTTTTGCTTTGATTCCTGCTTTGCACACTGTTGGCATTCTCTTGATGAGCTTCAAGAGGTAGTCACCTGAAATGGTTTTCACTTCACAGGTGTGCCCTGTCAGGTTTAATAAGTGGGATTTCTTGCCTTATAAATGCGGTTGGGACCATCAGTTGTTTTGTGCAGAAGTCAGGTGGATAGACAGCTGATAGTCCTACTGAATAGATTGTTAGAATTTGTATTATGGCAAGAAAAAAACAGCTAAGTAAACCAAACCGTGTGGCCAACATTACTTTAAGAAATGAAGGTCAGTCAGTCCGAAATATTAGGAAAACTTTGAAAGTGTCCCCAAGTGCAGTTGCAAAAACCATCAAGCACTTACCAAGAAACTGGCTCACATGAGGACCGTCCCAGGAAAGGAAGACCAAGAGTCACCTCTGCTGTGGAGGATAAGTTCACCCGAGTCACCAGCCTCAGAAATCGCAGGATAACAGCAGCTCAGATTAGAGACCAGGTCAGTGCCACACAGAGTTCTAGCAGCAGACACATCTCTACAACAACTGGTAAGTTAACTGCAGCCGGCCTTCATGGTAAAATAGCTGCTAGAAAACCACTGCTAAGGACAGGAAACAAGCAGGAGACTTGTTTGGGCTAAAGAACACAAGGAATGGACATTAGACCAGTGGAAATGTGCGCTTTGGTCTGATGAGTCCAAATTTGAGATCTTTGGTTCTAACCACCGTGTCTTTGTGCGACGCAGAAAAGGTGAACAGATGGACTCTGCATGCCTGGTGAAGCATGGAGGAGGAGGTGTGATGGTGTGGGGGGGCTTTGCTGGTGACACTGTTGGGGATTTATTCAAAATTGAAGACATACTGAACCAGCATGGCTACCACATCATCTTGCAGTGGCATGCTATTCCATTCGGTTTGCGTTTAGTTGGACCATCATTTATTTTTCAACAGGGCAATGACCCCAAACACCTCCAGGCTGTGTAAGGGCTATCTGACCAAGAAGGAGAGTGATGGAGTGCTACGCCAGATGACCTGGCCTCCACAGTCACCAGACCTGAACCCAATCCAGATGGTTTGGGGTGAGCTGGAACGCAGAATGAAGCCAAAAGGGCCAACAAGATGCTAAACATCTCTGGGAACACCTTCAAGACTGTTGGAAGACCATTTCCGGTGACTACCTCTTGAAGCTCATGAAGAGAATGCCAAGAGTGTGCAAAGCAGGAATCAAAGCAAAAGGTGGCTACTGTGAAGAACCGAGAATATAAGACAGATTTTCAGTTGTTTCACACTTTTTTTTATTAAGTATATAATTCCACATGTGTTACTTCATAGTTTTGATGCCATCAGTGTGAATCTACAATTTTCAAAGTCATGAAAATACAGAAAACTCTTTGAATGAGAAGGTGTGGCCAAACTTTTGGTCTGTACTGTATATATATCATGATTGGATATCTGTCACATCCAAGTTATTATCACAATAGATTTTGACTACATCTATCTTATAACGCTCAGTTATATCACTTTATTTCATAAATGTCCCTTTAAAGTTCATAGCTGGCTGTATTATAGTCATATACAAATATGAATTTAATATAAAGTCAATCACTAAGAGGAACAAGTCTTGTTATCTCCATCACCAAGGGTCCTGTTGTTAAGAAAATGGGTAATAAATCACCATCATGCTCAATTATTGGTAAGACTCTGATCACATTTGTGTCAAAAGCCCATTTAGACTTTCAAAGGAATAAAATGGTGCTGCACAATGAGATACACAAAGGCTTTACTCGAGAAACTGTGTCATGCTCCTTCGTGTGCTGTATTACCCATTATTCATGACTTGTAAGACGTTCAGTTTCAGGTATCTCCTTATTGTGTGGCTTGTTCAGTCTATTATGTATGGAATTATCTCTCATTGTTGGGTTCTGTTTGCTCCGTGAATGACACATCGTGTCATTTAGGACGCGCTTGCCCTACATCTGACCATTGTTCTTACCCTATTGCACCTCGTGCTCATGTCCGCCACCCCACCAATAAGGTGAATAACACGCTATGTTTGGAGGACGCGCCCCAATCCAATGTTTACCGCTCTTCTTACAATGACCTAAGTTACATCTGATCTACGAAAGTCACCATGACTAAAGAATACAAGTCTTCACAATATCAATAGTCGATAGTCATAGAACCTTCGTCATTATAGTGTGACATTACCGACACAATGAATGACTTTTACAAGCAGGGTTAAGTTGCTATGGAGACAGGGATTTGTCCTTCCGAAATGGATCGCTACAATGTCACGCAAGGTCAAGGTACTTACAGAGACTGCAGGTTGGTCAGAAGATCAAATTGATTTTGAGAAATATGCTTCAGAGGGTTGAAGGAAATATTCCTATGAAATAGAAACATTATAAAAATAAACAGAATAAATGTGTATATGAGGGTTTGTGCATTAGGATACATATTTAAAGGGGTATTCCCATAACTCTTGTTCTGCAGCCTTCAGGGCTCTGTGCTCTCTTCACTTCCTGGATTTCTCGGCACATTGGTGGGCGGGGTTTCACTTGCTCTGCTATCTGCTATGTTTGCAGTTAGTAATGAGGGATTGGTTGTAAATGCATTACCACAGTATAAAGCTGATGTGGAAACTGATGTAGCAGAGCTGGATTTGAGTCATCTTGCATTACATACAGAGGTAACGGACTCCTTATCTCAGGCCTTATCAGCCAAATTTAGTTAAAGGGGACCTTTCATCAGATTGGGCACAGCCAGTTCCATATACTGCTGGAAAGCCGACATTGGCTTTCCCGATCTGTGCCCCGGGTAAAGAGCTATTGGTCCCGGTACCGTAGCTCTTTACAGTCAGAAGGGCGTTCCTGACAGTCAGTCAGGAACGTCCTTCTGCCCAGCAGCGCCTATCGTGCTGTACAGTGTGAGCAGGGGGGAACGCTCTCTCCCCTCCTGATAATAGTAGTCTATGGACGAGCACTGTGAGCAGAGGGAGGGGGTGTTCCTCTCCGCTCACACTGTACAGCGCTATAGGCGCTGCTGTGGAGAAGGACGTTCCTGACTGACTGTCAGGAACGCCCTTCTGACTGTAAAGAGCTACGGTACTGGGACCAACAGCGCTTTACCGGGGGCACAGATCGGGAAAGCCGACAGTGCGCTTAATTCAGCGCACTGTCGGCTTTCCAGCAGTATATAAAACTGCCTGGGCAAGTTGTAGTTTTTATTGGTACCATTTCCTGGTGTGCACAACTTTTTGATAACTTTTTATTACTCAGTTTATAGGACCAAAATACATTCATTGTGCATAGGGTTATTTATTTAATTTTTATGTGATTCATCACACAGATGATTGAGCTGGTCGGTTCTGCACGCCCATGAATGGGTTTTCGCCAACACACTACATGGGCTCCACACTGTGGAGAACCATCTGGCCCAGAATCTTGGGCCAGAAGTCGTGCCGCCTTGAGATTAGGTGAAGTGGGAGAAAAAGGATGGGACTTTGTTCCTTCTCTCTGGGTGCACTACTTGTCAACTGAATCCCATCGGGTTGGGTGACTAGGCACGCCGGCCAACAGTGTATTTTTTCCATTATATTGTTTTATTCTTAAATAGGAAAATATTTTGGAAACTTTTTATTACTTATTTATTTCTGAGTTTTTAAAAGCTTTTTTCACTTGCCTTTTATTTATTTTTTACTGTTCCACAAAGGGGATTTAAACTTGGGATTGCTTGATGACTGTACAACAATTCCTATATATTGCAGTATATTGTATATTGATTGTGCCTATGTATAATGGAGTAGGGGGGTCTAATGCTTCAATAATAACACTGGTGGTAACAATAATCAATAGTGTAATATACATCAGAAAGGGGACATAGGTAGCCAATGTCACTGTGATATATAAATTAATAGGCAAATAGCCAATATTAACAACCAGTAACAATGCTACAATACACAATCAGTTAATAACCATGACCCAGTGTGACTATAAGTTTAGCAAGTACACATAGTGCCAGTGAACGCGCCCTGATGTGCGTTTTGCTTTGTAGTTTCATCAGGGGTGCTCATTCTTCAGGCCGTTTTGCCTCACGATTCGGCCTGAAGACACTGCTTCCTCCGGACTAGGCCCATTCATTTGGGCCTAATCCAGAGCGGAGTGCGCGGCTGGATGTTGGTGTAGTGCACCGGCTTTCAGTCGCGGCTACCCATCTTTTGGACCGGAACCATTTCAGGTTCCAGTCCAAAAAACCCGTCTGAACTTACTCTTACACTTAGTCTGGGGTCCTGGCTGTATAACACAACCAGAACCCAGAAGCAATATAGCATGTACAGCTCTGTGCTTTACCATTACGCCATTGAGCCTTAACCATCTACTGTTGTGACTCCTAAGACTTAAAGGGAACCTATCAGGTGTCTTCTCCACCATAAACCGCCCACATCATCTGCAGGATAACGTCATTCCCTTTTAATTTATAACTTTCCTTTGCCGCAACCGAAAGATTACAGAGGGATAACAATGGAACAGGAACTACTTCACCCTGCACATGATGGGGCAGTTTATGGTGGGAAGACCATCTGACTGGTTCTCTTTAAAGTCCTTCACCAATGGACAATACTCACAACTGTTGGAGCTCCGGCAGGTTGGTGAATAGTGACGGCGGCAGCTCCGCGATTCGATTAACAGAGAGATCTCTGTGGATAGATAAAACATAAGTATTACACGTTGTGTTGTTTCCACTTTCAATCTTATTCTTGAAATTTAGAACCATTTTTTATTGTCCCAATGGATTTAGGTATAGTAAGCAACTTTGCCAATAGTCTCCATAAAACAGCCTCATCTTTTCTATCACAAATAATACCTCTCTCATCTATACTGAGCCAACCACGACCCTGTTCTTTACTGATGAGGGGCAAAAACCCTAAAAAAAAACTTTCTTCAGGAGGTGTCTCTGCTTTGGCTGGTTTGACTTTTCTTCCTTTGAAGGACAACAATTTGCATGGATCATTGCCTAAATATAAGTCTCCATGTAGCAGCTGTGTCTCAGCCGCGAGCCGCTGTGCCCCATGAGATAGCGTTAGCAGATAATGCGTAGTGTCACATGGAATATGTTCACTGCCATTATCAGATTTTACTATTTTCTTTTGCATTTGATGTGACGCTCGGAAACTTTAAAATCTTTTGGCATATAACAACTGTACATTGTACATGAATTTCCATATATTCTCCTTGTATATGTTTATATGTTATATCCTATTACTACTTTCTCACTTCTGGGCAGGATTAACCAGATACTGGGAGGCTACTACCAGCCCGGGGTCACTGGTCAGACCTCAGGCTGCAGAAGATGCATGTGGGCACTGAGGGGGGTGCCGAGCGGGACATGTAGCATGTTTGATTGCAGCATCCAAGGGGTTAAACCCTCGGATCGGAGCTGGTTATGGAGCAAGGTGTTGGCTGTGAGTTACAGCCAGGGGTGAACCTACCCCTTTCGCCGCCCGAGGCGAACTACAGAAAGTCGCCGCCCCCCTCCCCCCCCCCCCGCCGGGAGGAGGGGGCGGAGTGAATGGGGTGTGGTGAAGCGAAGGGGGTGGGGCTTAGCGCCGTTCACTGGCAGAGAGCAGGCACGGAGAGGACCTGCTCTCTGCCTGAGTGCGAGGGGAGGCCACTGGAGCAGTGCTGCTCCAGTGGCCTCCCCAAACCACCGCTCGGTGCTAAGCCAGTCCAGGACAGCTAGGTTACAAGCAGGGGCGAACCTGCCCCTTTCGCCGCCTGAGGCGAACTACAGAAAGCGGAAGGGCGTGATGAAGTGCAGGGGTGGGGCTTAGCACCGTTCGCAGGCAGAGAGCAGGCACGGAGACGACCTGCTCTCTGCCTGAGCGTGAGGGGAGGCCACTGGAGCAGTGCTGCTCCAGTGGCCTCCCCAAACCACCGCTCGGTGCTAAGCCAGTCCAGGACAGCTTGTCCTGGACTGGCTTAGGTAAGCAAAAATGCCGCCCTCCCTGGGGCCCTGGCATAGCGCTGCCTGAAGCAGTCGCCTCATGGGGGGTGCGGCGCTGGTTACAGCTAACACCCATTCCTGATGCCATGTGTGGTTGCGAAGGGGTTAAAGGGCTGTGACATCATAGGATTGGCTGCTGATTTCCTGCACGCATGGTATTGTGGGTAATCCCACATTCCCAGAGTTCCTTGCCCCATGTCCTATCATGTCCAGCAAACCATTTAAGCAAAAAATGCGATTCGTTACCACTAAGCGTGCGGAAATCTGGATTTGCCGCGAATTTGAAAATTTCCTAAAATTCGGATCGAATTGCACTTCATCAGCTTTGATTTGCTCATCTCTAGTTGACATTCACTGTCCAATATCGGGCTCACAATCTACATTCCATATCAGTATGTCTTTGGAGTGTGGGCCCATGGAAATACAAGGAGAACATACAAACTCTTTGCAGATGTTGTCTTTGGTGGGATCCGAACCTAGGACTCCAGCACTGCAATGGTGTATCATCACTTCAATGACTGTTATGACAGCTGTCTGATATCTAATGTGTATGTCTTGTTTCAGACACACTCTTCAGCATTGAAATTGCAGCAGCAAGAATGACAAACAACAAGGTTATGCAAATCCAGGCAGTAGCAGGTGCTGGTTAGATGTGAGATATTTTAAATGTCTTGTTTTTTTAATATTTTTTTATCATTGCATATCACGAATTTGTCTTTCAATCCTGTCATTCCCATAATTCCAAGACTTTTCCTTCTTTATGTTGCAATTTCAATGTTGAGGAGTGTAGCCTACAGAAAAGACATCACATTCTTCCAAGTTCTATGGCAATGCTAGACAGCGATACTCACAGATCCACTAGTTTGTTCATTTGGGTTAATGCCCCTGGTTGAATTTTGCTTATCTTGTTTCTGCGCAGAATCCTGTAATGATAAAATAAGAGGTCAACCAGGGCTGTGGTCATAGATCTCGATAGTGTAGCACTGGCTTCGCGACTGTTATGAATTTATGTTCACGTACTATATTACACTGCTCCTGCAGCAGCCTTATATCAGGTCCCAGGGCTGTTATCTCTCTGTGTAGACACACAGCTAACCCTCAGTGGTTTGTGTACACACATTTGCATATTATGTGATCTTCTCCAGGAAGTGCAGACAAACTGACATGGGCAAACACCTTTAATCCAAATTGGCAGTTTGTCAATTTTAAAACAAATCTAATTTGAAATCTAATGTTCCTGACATATATAAGGAGTTGGTTAGTCAGACTGAGTTTGCCTTCCAGATGGAAATCATGGTAGCAATGACAAACCAGTCTACTGGAAAATTCAGTAAGTATGTCTATGGATGTGCATTCACGTGATCACTTTTCTTAAAACTCTCACTCTTTTTTTTTACACCTATGACTATATCCCCTCCCCCATTGTATGGCTCTATATGAATCTACTGATTTTACCAATAGATGACCTGTATTAAGTTTCTAATACAGAAGGTTACAAGCAGGGGCGAACCTGCCCCTTTCGCCGCCTGAGGCGAACTACAGAAAGCGGAAGGGCGTGATGAAGTGCAGGGGTGGGGCTTAGCCCCGTTCGCAGGCAGAGAGCAGGCATGGAGACGACCTGCTCTCTGCCTGAGCGTGAGGGGAGGCCACTGGAGCAGCGCTGCTCTAGTGGCCTCCCCAATCCACCGCTCGGTGCTAAGCCAGTCCAGGACAGCTTGTCCTAGACTGGCTTAGGTAACCAAAAATGCCGCCCTCCCTGAGGCCCTTGCATAGCGCCGCCTGAAGCGCTCACTTCAGGTCGCCTCATGGGAGTTGTGGCGCTGGTTACAAGGAGTCAAAGGGGTTTTTCCATTGCTTAATTTTTTAAGTGTTTAACAGGGGTTTGGGAAAGGCTGAAGGGGTTTTCCAGACAAAAAATGTTTTGTTTTTTTCTTAAATGTCTGTTAATGTTATTAATGGGTTAATACTTGCACCTATATACGTTTAGCCGTGTATTGAGTGATTTCTGAGTGTCTCTGGGAGCTCCTGGTATCTCCTGCATTTGTTTAAATGGTTTGGATTCCTATCTCTCTAGTTATTCCACCCTTCCCTACCTACTCAGCCCAACCGCATTATACAGTATCAGTGGCAGCTGCCACAGGGCCTGGGACATTAGGGGCCCAGTGACAGCCGCTACCGCTGCTATCATTATTTTCGGACCCCCGAGTATAATGATTGGCGGACCGGGAGAGGTAAGAAACATAAAAAACACTGTTACTTACCTCTCCACGATCCGTGCAAACTTCGGCCTAGTCGACTGACGTCTTATGACCCCGGCCTGCGTCCCGGGTCATGTGACATCTGACGTCATTGAAGATCGACTACTTGGGAGATAGGTGAGTGACAGAGTTATTTTTATGTTTTTCTCCCCCTGGGTCTCCGATTATTATACTCTGGGGTCTGAAAAGTATAAAAGTTCACCTCGGGGCTCCACCATTCCTAGTTACGCCACTGTACGGTATAATTACCTTCCTGTGAGACGGCTCCTTCTTTACTGTTTCTGCCAGTGCGCGCTCTTCTCCAAGTGCTGCTCTCTTCTCTGCAGCGATGTTCCACCTATGGAAGCTGCGCAGTAGAGGTGGATTATCGGCAGCAGTGCGCACAGTGCTTGGAGAAGAGCGCGCGCCTGCAGAACCAGTAGAGAAGGAAGCGCCATCTCGCAGGAAGAAGCATGGAGTGTAAGTTCAATGGGATGGAGAGTAGAAGTGACGATCCATTTCTGGAAATGGGGAAATGAAATGGCCCCTGAACTCTTCAATGTGCATACCACCAATATTTCAATGTTTTTGCAATTTGATTTTTATTGCAAATATGTCCATGTACAAAGTAATGAATATTATAATTATATTCTTTCCTTCCAGAATATAGTTGCAATGTGATTATAGGATGAAACTCCTGCACTTGCTGTGAAACAAGGATAATGATTAGCCAGTCAATGAAAGTTAGGGGAAAGATCCTGCTGATAGATTCTTGTTATAGGACGGCTTCAATGCAGATCAAATATGGTAGAAGTAAGTGACTTGGAAGCTGAAATCTTGTCTTAATGAGGCAAAACATATTGGGGGAGGGGGATTTATACTGTGCCATACAATCATGGACATGAAATAGTGTTTGGGGGTACTGTTCATAAGCTCTTAGGGCTGCCATTTAAATATCTATGGTGTTTTGGTGTTTTCCCCATTTTATCCTTTTTTACCCGTCTTTACCCTTAAACACATAAGTCTATGGAGAGGGGAGGGGTGGAGGAGGCTGCTGTCAGCAGATTTACCACTTTATTCGATGCAGTGGTAGTGTATTACTGTATTTTGAAGGTCTAGCAATTCCAGAAGATCTCTGACTTACAAAGTAGCAAAGACTGCACTGGCGCTGGCATTAATCTACCTAAAGCCTTGGTCAAAGCTGACAAAGGCACCACTTTCCTGGAGTGCATGCATGCCACCATTTTGGAGTGGGTTGCTGGCCCCAGTCAATCTGTTTCTATGACAGCTGTGAGCTTATTAAAGGCTCCAAAGATTGTCATTACAAGGCCATCACAGGCTGTGCTAGGCAGCCTGTAATAGTAGCTTAGGTATTTCTCAATACATTGCAATGCATTAGCATTGCAGTGTATTGAATTAGTAATCAAACCCCTGGGGTTCAATACCTCTAGGGGTCTAAAAATAAAAGTAAAAAAAAGAATAAGATGTCTCCAATGACCAGGCTACAGATCAGTACCGGGCCTTGGATCACTTGGATGGGGACCTCTGTAGGCTACTAGGTATCAGATGATGCTGCGTCTATGGCAAGTATCTATAGGACCCGTTTTTGAGAGTAGTCTGTTGGTGTAGCAGATCAGTTTCCATCTTCCTGCTTACTAATGTAACTCCCAGGACCTTTTCTAGCACATTGGATGTCTACATGCCACTATGGATCCGGAGCAGAATAGGAAATACACACATCCTGGGCACAAGTACAGTCCCGGGAGTGGCATTAGTAACCAAGTAAGTATAATGTCATTGTATTTATAGTAACAGCATATTGTGTGTGCATGGGGGCGGGGGACTAAGAGGGGGCACTGCCATGGCTCCATTACAGTATTAATGCCCCCTCAGAGGTAATAAAAGGCCCCCCTCCACACACACACAGATAATATTACCTGTGGGGGGCACTACTACAGTAATAATGTACCCCAGTTAATAACATTACCTTTGTGCCGGGGAGGATTTTTAGGGCACTATTACAGTATTATTATTATGCTTACTTGTATAGCACCATCATATTCCACACTGTCCCATATAGGGCTCACAATCTACAGTCCCTATCAGTATGTCTTTGGTGTGTGGGAGGAAACCCATGCAAACATGGGGAGAACATACAAACTCCTTATAGGTGTTTTCCTTGGCAGGATTTGAACCCAGGACTCCAGCGCTGCAAGGCTGCAATGCTAACCACTGAGCCACCATGCTGCCCAGTACTCCAACAGCCTTCCCCATGCACAGGTAATATTATTAGCTGTGGGGGGGCACTATTACACTCATTACTAGAAGTCCCCCCACAGCTAACAGTCCACTCCCTAAGGGGGGCACTATTACAGTAATTACTAAAAGTACCTCCCACAGCTGACAGTTCACCCCATAAGGTAATACCTATGGTATAGGTGCCCTATAGGTACCTATAGGAGGCACTATTAGGGCACTATTGCAATAATAGTGCCCACTGAGTGATGAGCCACCCTTTCCTACCAAAACTTTAGTAAGGGATCTCTTTCCATATCACCCCTAATCCATTGAGGGCTCCTGCCATATCCATACTTTTATTAAGGAAGGTGTCCATACCAACAATAAGTTATGCATAATATGGAGAGAGATCTACCGTAATAATGTGTAAATGTAATAATTAAATTTGCACTTCATGGAGTTGCCCAGTTGCCCTAACCCCTGTGCAACCACCGAAAACCCCGACCCCAAACTCCACCACCTGCCTGGCCATGGGAAAATTGATTTGCATGATAGTGGACCTTGGTACAAAAAAGGTTGAGGACCTCTACCCTAGAGCACATATCAAAGTACATATGAGATTGAACACATACACGTTAGATCTCCCTGTTTCCAAAAACAAAAAATTGTAAAAAAAACTTCACAAAACTTTACGAATTTGGTATTCCCATAAAGAATACAGGTGACATGTCCTTTTGGCTGCGCAGGGAAGCCCGTAAAAAATTCAGTTTTTCTCCATTTCCACCGCATTTTGAAATTTTTTCCAGCTTTCTAGAACATCATACGGAATATTTATTGGTACCATTACAAAGTAATATTTGTTCTGCAAAAATGTAGCCCTCATATGGCTCTGTGAATGGAAGAATAAAAAGTTATGGCTTTTGGAAGGTGGAGAGTCAAAAAACGAAAAATGTCTGCAGCAGGAAGGGGTTAATATGGGTCCTCATAAAATATGCAACAACTTGTTGAGGTTCTTCAACTTGTGGTATTGCCCTTAACAAACATGGCCACTGTCAATGGAATGGTCTACTGCACATGACTGGAAGTTTGTCCTGGAAGTCGTTGTGATGTTGAGGCCCTGCGACCCTGACGTAGGCTATAGCTTACAGGTGGTTAGCTTCCATATCATCCAGCTGGTTCTCTCCTATATAAGACACAGTGGAGGTAAGCTCTTTACCCTCCCAGTAAGTTATGGTTGTGCTTATTTTTGTGTGTCCCGGGTCACATTTTCTAAGGCTCTCGCACCAGGTTTCTGACACCATGTGCCCCTTTGTGTAGGCAAATCTGTAGCTGGTTTGCAACAAATGCAAAGATACTTTGTTGCAGATTTTGTTGCAGTTTTTTTAAAGCCAAAACCAGGAGTGGATTGAGCACAAGGTAGAAGTATAAGTGCATGTATATTTCCCATGCATCTTGTAGCCATTCTTGGATTTGGCTTAAAAAAAGCAGCAAAATCTGCAGCAAAAAAAGCTGCATTTTTGCAGAAGGGGGAATGACTTTCTCCAATCCTAGAAATCTCCTGATTTACTGCTGCTCCAGTTTCTGGTGGAAAATAATGGTCTAAAGTAAACCAACCAAATATGGGCTTAATGTTCCTGAGATGTATTTGGCACGTGACTGCGGGGGTCCAGGTTTCTCCTGTCTTGGTAGACGGCAATAGTAAATGTACACTGATATTTCTTAGCTCATGAACCTTGTTTTTATTAGTGACCAAATAATAATCTCCAGCCATTAGCGATCGACCAACCGTGCAAGTAACGCCGTAATGAGAGTCTCATAAAGTGAAATGAACCGTTCTGTGTAGAAGGACAGACCGCTAACTGTAAAATATAGATGACCGAGACAGAGCAGGGGGATATTGAGAAGGAGAGCGCGCAAATCTTAGTAGCCATTCCTACTCTCTTAGATACCTCCTCCCAACAACAGAGATACACGCTTATGCATCAAAAAAGAAAAAGACATGGCCGCACATCCCAACCTTATACATTGATCTAGGGCTTCTCAGCAAATATTATAATACCGAACATGAGGTTCTTAGGATACATATTGATCAAGGTGTATAAGCCCACTAGCCACTTCACGGCGACCTCTTTATAGTGGGTCCCTACTCTACTGGGCACAATGCCATACAGTGACCACCACAACTGCGACCCAGCGGCCCGGCAACCAATGTTCCCTCTAAGCCCTGGAAGCTGCTGAGCGGAACAGCCAGTGAGTTGGGCAAGGCTTCGCCAATGATGGGCGACCTGATGGCCAAACAGTACCACCAGTAGTAAACAAGAAAACGCTAATCTAGTGTATAGATAGTATAATGATCCTTCCTTAGTCACCCCCTCCCCCACACACAGATTGGTGCTGAGGAAAGTGACAGGCCGACCCAGCACTCAGGGCTCAGGAGGACAGACAGCAATATGGCGGGTGCCATATTAAACCACCGTTGGTTGCTGCCTGTCCTCCTGAGTGCATACCTCCGGATGCAGATCTGAGTTGACTGCACGTGCATTAATTCTGGCTGAGCAGGGAGGCTGCAATAGGTGAGTGGCCGCCCACGTGTGCACGCTATTGGGAACAGTGCCGGCAACACCCCTGTCACCAGACCAAGCCCCCAGGCTCTGGGCCGCGCCGCCCCACAGGCACAGCGCCACAGAAGCAGCAGACACCACGCAGCCCCGCACCGTGTGAACAGATCTCAAAAATTCACCTTACCATGTTGCCCCAGTCATGTTGCTTCTGGGGCACTGTGCCCTGGTGGCGCGACCCAGAGCCTTGGGGCTTGGTCTGGTGACAGGGGTATTGCCGGGCCACTGGGTCACTGTGTTGCGGTTGTGGCGGTCGCTGTGCGGCGCCGCGCCCAGTAGAGTAGGGACCCACTATAAAGAGATCACCATGAAGTGGCTAGTGGGCTTATGCAGATTGATCAATATGTATCCCAAGAACCTCATGTTCTGTATTATAAAATTTGCTGAGAAGCACTAGATCAATGTATAAGGTTGGGATGTGCGGCCATGTCTTGTTCTTTTTTGATAGAGATACACGCTTATGTCACTAGGTTGTCTAGCACAAAATGGCGGCTAGTGTGTAAGTCGTATCTTATGTTAGGTGCAATATTACAAACAAAGCATAATATCATAATTAGAGATGAGCGAGTACTGTTCGGATCAGCCAATCCGAACAGCACGCTCGCATAGAAATGAATGGACGTAGCCGGCACGCGGGGGGTTAAGCAGCCGGCCGACGTCAAAGCGGAAGTACCAGGTGCTTCCATTCATTTCTATGGAGCGTGCTGTTCGGATCGGCTGATCCAAACAGTACTCGCTCATCTCTAATCATAATAAAAAATTTGAAGTATTTTTTATTGTATCGACTTCATCTGGACTTCACAATATGGTTACGTACAATGTACTTTGTCGTCTGCTGCACACATATCAGATGATCGGTCGCCTTCCATGCAGCAGAATCTGGTTTTACTAGATGCCGACCCCGCTGATCAGAATCTTACCGTATGAGCCATAGATTCTTACAGGCTTCTGAGATGTAAATCTACTACCGAGTGCACAACTTTATCTATGGGAATATATTCTGCAGTTCTCTGTAGTATCACACTCCGTTATGACCCGGGAATTTGACAATGTGAATGCGGAGCCCTGGGAATTTATGGCTCATTTTATAACATGACAAAGATGGTGGAAGAGTCGAAAATACTTGTCGGACAACATAACCTGCAAGTAAATCGTAAAAAGATGGTGATGAAAGAATGAAAGATGAGTGAAGATATGGGGGAAGCGTGAGCACGCTTGCATGTATATCATGTACGCCTCCTCCATTCCATCTGACAGTCTGTACGTTACATGGAGGTCTTCCAATAGATGGCATACTGCATGCTTTATACGTCACATGGTTGTTTGAGCTTCAAGGATGATAATGTTTAGTCTGAGAAATGTTTATGCCTAGTCTGCTCCGACACATGAAGATATCCTGAATAGGATGGTATAATCGTATCCTATAGGGATTACTGCCATAAATTCAATGGATATTCCAATAGCCAGAGACATACGTGCAAAATTAGTAAATGTGTTGCGTGCTGGCCCGTGCGCTACACGTTCTAATAGAATGAATATACAGTCTGTCCATGTACTGGTATAACAAACTAAACTTGTGCAACAGATACTTAAAATCCATAACATGTTCATTGCGGATTTCGCACACAAAAATGCTACAGATGATCTGCGCTGAATGACAATGTGGCTGACCTGCAAATGGATCTCCGGGCGCATGCGCGGCTGAAATTGGCAGTGTCACATTTCTGAGGTTTTGACAAATCCTTGATGGTTTTTATCCAACATTAAAACAAAGAAAGATATGTTTTTGACTTTTATAGACTTCCTTTTGTCCTACGGATAGGGAAGTGTCGACGTTTCCACGATCAGTTGACCAATGAGTGACTGTTCATTGTGGACGTCGCCTTTTATGTGGATGAAATTCATTATGGCGACATTGATTGATACAGTTGTTTGTTGGCTGGAGATCTAGGTGTGTGTTGCTAGAATCTTGTAACAGATAATAGCTATGGACACTACTGACAGTCGCCAACGGTAGTGTGAATGCCCCCTTGTGTGCACTGTGTGTCCCCAAACTAATAGTGCTTGCATTGAACTACAAGAGCAAAAGCGGCCTCCCAAAAATGGCCGCCGGCCGGCACTCACACTCGGCTCTGCTGGTGTCTCACTGGCAGAGCCAACTGCGCAGGCGTCGGAGGTGACGCAGGAGGAAGACAACAGAGAAGGGGAGGATCCAGCCGAAGATAGAGGCGTTGCAGCATCGTGTTCTCGAGCAGCAGTGGGGACGCCCCCATGGCATTTTCAGCACTGGGGCCCGCCCCCATCGCTGCCAGAGAACTAATTTACATACCGGTAAAAACCAGTATTTCTAAGGAACGGCGCAGCGGAGATCACATCTAAAGGTAAGAGACGAATAGCCTTTCTAAAGGCTATTCCGACGTCTTATCCACACAAAAAAAGAGCTTTTAATGGTAGAATCCCTTTAAGTCTCAGTTGAAACAAAAATGGAGAGACCTGAAGGGTGTAGAATACAGTAGCAAATGCATACTATTCTGGTCTTGGTTGTTTTCTGATGTAAACGTGGCACACTTTTTGGGATACAACCATTTTGTGGCAAATAAGTGAGTCCATTTTGAGAAAAGATGGATGTTTTGGGGTGGAATCAAGGTAGGCCTGGACAGAAATGCCATAATATAATCTGCGGCAGAAAACTGGTGCCAGAGATAGCTGAAATCTACACCATCCATTGGCTTCTATTCTGGCACACAGGACCTCCAAAGAGGCACCAATATGATGTAGAGTCCAGAGTCTCCGAATAATTCAGACTTATCTCAGGCCTGTAGAAGGATTGATAAAGCCTGGTATAGGAAACCCGGGTATTAATAAATCCCACCCGCTGACTGCATGTGAGACGACTGTTCCGTCTCTTCATGTTTTGCAACATTTCCCAGTGAACTAGTCATCGGAATTGCCTGTTTTTTGCATGAGGTAATTTGGTTTCCATCAAATTTTTAATTTTTAGCTTCTAATTTTGTCTGTCAGGGAAGATTGTGCAGAGACGGGCTGAATATAAACATAGTTTAGTGCAGAAATTCATGTAGACGGTGTAGGGACTGTGCTGACAGCTTTACGAGGATGTTAAGCAGTTGTTCGGAGGAAAAGGAGCTGGCTGTGGGAAATGGCAAATACCGTATGTTGCTGAATTATTGCCTGTTTAGCCAGATTGGAGGGGTACTTTGGAGGGAAGAGACTGATGGATAGCTTGTTGATGACTAAGTGGGAATACTCCAATTTTGTTTGAAGTAATCCAAACAGGTCGCAGGGGTGGGACAAGCTCACTTAGTGCCCAAAGCAGAACTTTCATAATGTGCTCCATCCTTGGTCATTGGAGGTTCAACATAATAGTGGTCACAGTCATTCATATTATTGCCCCAAGTCCATCCCATCCATCTGAATGGCTGGCCAGTTCTTATCCTTCCACATAAGGGTTGCCAGTTCATGCCTCCCCCAGCGCCATCCCTCACCTCTCTTGTAAGTTATACCGCCTGACCCTTGTTCTTTTCAGTCAACCTCTTCACTCCTCAGTGAAATTCTGCTGGATTACAATGGGCACATGTCACATAGCAAGTCTGACTATTCCCGTGTGACCAGCGCCTTTCCATTACTCTTCCAAATGGTGCCCTGGCCAGTCACCTACTCCATGCACCCCCAAATCCCAACCAGGTTATAACATCTAAAGGCCCTATTATACAAGCCAATGCAAAAGTAGATGGGGCCAATACTGTGTTACATGGGGATGAAGCAGTTGCTTGTCTTCCATAAAGCTTCATTGTTCGCCATCACCCCATTCCAGTTTACATGCAGTGTTGACAAAAGATTTGATGTGTGACATGAGAGATGAAATAACCAAATAAACAAGCATTTGCTTGCTGGGTGATCATTGACAAATCTACCCAGACCAATTATCATAGAGCCATGTAGCAGTGATCACGCTCTCACATAGTAGTCATGGTACATTACAATTCTCTACTATTTGGCTTCCTCTTACTAAACTCTCCCATCTACAATCTGTCCTGAATGCAGCTCATCTTTTATCATACTGGTACACAGACGCATCTACCTTGTGTTAGTCGATGTATTGGTTGCCCATCCATCCAGAATACAATATAAAATTATCACTTGGACTGACAAATCCATCCATGCACCCCCCTATATCTCCTCTCTTGTCACTGTCCACCACCCTAACCATCCTCTCTGTTCTGCCCTTGACCTTAGACTTGTTTTCTCCGTTATCTGAACATCCCAAGTCTTTTCTCGAGCTGCTCCAGTGCTCTGGAATGCTTTACCTTGGACAATCCAATTAATTCCCCAACTACAGCAGCTTCAAAACTGCCCTAAGATCCCATCTGTGTGGTCAGGCATATTACGTGACCTGATCACCATAGTGTGGAGATGTAGAACAATAACATTTTTATCCTTCCTCCGCTGTTCCTCAGATCTTGTCCTCTCCATCTAGAAGTTACCCTGCGTTCCTTGCACTTAGCATCTGTTTATACTTTATTAGCCTAAAATGATATTATGGCAGATGAATGGACCCCTGTGCAGAGACCCCTCTACTCCATGTTTTAAAGTGGCCAAAACAGTATTCTGGCAGATGAATGATTCAATGGTCAAGAACAAGACGTGCCAAAAGGGCAAGTCAAGATCCCCATAACATATTAGACTAAATATAATGAAAATACACAGATTCAACCATAATGAATGTTCAATGAGTGAAATTAAACAATAAGCCATCACTTAGAAAGAATTTGGCTGTGGGAAATTTTCCTGCAATACTCAGATGAAAGATCTTTAGCTCACAAACAGTCTTTTCCCTTGAAAGAACGTTCTCAGAAAAATTGTTTGTCCTTCGCCTGGTGACATTTTAAACTGTATGACTATATGTGTGTGTAGAGTTTGCAAACTAATGTGTATGGCCCCCTTAGTGCTAGAATGGCGCGCACCAGGTAGACTTCACCCTCCATAATACATACAAAGATGGCTGACTCTTCTTTCCACCGCGTTGTGATTCAGTAGGATCCATGGCAAATTGATATTCGAGTATAAGCCGAATTTTTCGGCACAGTTTTTGTGCTGAAAAAGCCTCCCTTGGCTAGTGGCGTAACTAGGAATGGCGGGGCCCCGTGGAGAACTTTTGACATGGCCCCCCCACAACCAACACCGACGCCGAAGATCTCAACCGATCCCCTCCTCCGCACTCTATTATGTCCCTTAGTAAGCCCTGCACATGGTATTATGTCCCTTAGTGGCCCCTGCACACAGTATTATGTCCCTTAGTGGCCCCTGCACACAGTATTATGTCCCATAGTGGCCCCTGCACACAGTATTATGTCCCATAGTGGCCCCTGCACACAGTATTATAGCCCACAGTGGACACCCATAAACAATTATTATACTCTGGGGTCTTTTCAGACCCCAGAGTATAATAATCGGAGACCCAGGGGAATAAAAACATAAAAAATTACTGTTTCTTACCTGTCCCCCGGCTCCTACGCTGTCTTTCCACTGCCATCCTTCTTCTATGACGTCGGATGTCACATGACCCGGGAAGCAGGCCGGGTTCCTGTGACGTCAGAGACATCAGACAAGTAGGAAGGAGGCCTGGCAGAATTGTGGAGAGGTAAGTAACAGTGTTGTTTACGTTGCCTTACCTCTCCCAGTCCGCCGATCATTATACTCGGGGGGGGGGGGGGGGGGAGAGAATCCTAGTCCTCAAGCTCAGGGAAGGGGCAGACAGACAACCAAAACACCCCCTCCCCTTCCCCAGCATCTACTGCACCCAAAACCTCCGACCATTTTAATTTTTGAAATTTTCTAGTAGTTGCTGCATTTCCCCCCCTTGGCTTATACTCGAGTCAATAAGTTTTCCCAGTTTTTTGTGGTAAAATTAGGGGCCTCGGCTTATACTCGAGTATATACGGTATATATCTGTTGAGCTCAAAAGAATTCTTGGAAAGAGTATATTTCTTCTAGTGCAAGGAAAGCGTACTATTCCCTAGTGAAGTGAACTTCATGAACAGACATTAGAATGCAAGACAAAATCCTCTCTATATGGTCCGTGACGCAAAGGGTCAACAACATCTCAAGATCCCCATTACTGAGCTACTGCTGAAGAGATTTCCTGATGGTTTTCTCTGGTATATTAATATTCTTATGGCATGCACATCCTCGCAGGTCAGGCTATATATGTCTTTTTTCTGGGCATGCCTTTCCATAGATTAGAAAACCAGTCCCCGCACGACTCTAGTATCAACTGACTTAATACCAGATGGTTTATTCTATATCGTATAATTTAACTCAGACAATATAATATTATTCACCTACTTGGATTGATTTCTAGGTTTTGGAAATTGGTTAAAAATGTATCTGACTTTATATCTTAAGTTATCCTATATATATCCTAATATTTTATAGGGACAATCTTCTTAAAGACTATACTTCAATTCAATCTATTTAATATAGACTTGCACATGGTGATAATCCTGCAGAAATTTGTCAATATGTGTCGCAACTGCACCGGGAAGAAATCGGTCGCTTGTTTTTGATCACATCTTATATGTAGTGTGAGAAGGTGACAGGCCGAGTGCTGGAGTCCAGGTATATCAGTCCCAGGTTTATGACCTATGTGTGGTCCAGGGTGGATCTGGAGTAGGTCTCAGCCCAGGTGTAGAACCTTGGCTCATTACTGGGCCAGTAAAGGCTGCAGTTCCTCCATTCCAGCGCAGTTCCATGAGGTGTATGGTTCTGTCCTGTAACCCTGAGTTCGATGAGACTATATTGCTCCTGTTTTGTTTGTAAGTAAACCACATGTATAGTTAGGTTATCTGATCTTAGTTGCTCAGACAAGCAGGATTTTAATTTTGTTTTTGCTTTGCATTTTTGCCTGAAGTTAAGGCTGTATTTTGTTTTGTTCATTTTGTGCCTGAAGTCCAGGTTTATTTATTTTTCTGTTTTATCGAAATAAACCAGTTTGCTGCAAATTTTGTGCCCCTGTCTTGTTTGGGTCCGCACCACTGCTTCTACCGAGCTAACTTCCCCACAATACACATAATCCAATTTTGCTCTTTTTCTAGTAACTTTGCTCACTAAACCTGAGGATTAGTGTCCCTTTCTTACAAAAACACTCAAACTATCATTTATATCTTGCTATGCAGTGGTAATACGTGCAGTATAGTACAAGCATTGTCATAAATGTATATTCCTGGTCTATAATTAGTGGATATATATACTATATATACAGTGACAGTGGATTAACAGCTAAATACACATGAATCATGCATAAAAGCCCCATAAATGTGTCTTCCCTACGGATTCGGTTGATGTCACAGCATCTCTCTGTGCTTCAGGGATTAACTTTGTTCCCAGCATCGGACTCTCAGTAATGCTTACAGTAATATTCTCATATTTCACGTAGGAAATAAACCATTAAAGGGATGTTCCAAGTCCTATTTAGTCCTTTGCAGAGGCTTAAAAAATAGAATATAAAACTGCAATCTATGCTCTATGTTTGGGGATCTATCGGAGAGTCTGTGGTCTGGCCCCATTGACTTTAGGCTGATGTGATGTTGCCGGACAGTCAGTGGTTGAGCAGTGATGCTTTGGTCAAACCGATCTCCATCACCCTGCTGATAAGCTCATGATGTGCACGGGTTTCTGCTTGGGGACGCCCCGAATGGAAACCTAATGTCCATTAAAAAAGCGGTTACCTTTGGAAACCTGCTGACCCAATAGACTATAATGGGGTCCGTGTGGTTTCCTTTCGAAAATTGCGATGAGAGCACAGATGTGAACCGAGCCTTAGTCTGGGCCATTCAGAGGTGAACCTAGCTTTTTTGCCGCCTGAGGCAGACGACAGAAAGCCGGGCGGCGTTAGCAGGCAGGGAGAGGACCTGCTCTCTGCTAAGCGTGAGGGGAGGCCGCTGGAGCCGCTGCATCCACAGGGCCTCCCCAATACACCGCTCGCTTCCCGTACCGTGCTGCCGAGACTGTCACGCTAAGCCAGTCCAGGATAGCTTGTCCTGGACTGGCTTAGGTCAGCAAAAATGCCGCCCCCCCCCCAGGGCCCTGGCATAGCGCCGCCTGAAGCGGTCGCCTCATGTGAGGTGCGGCGCTGGGGCCATTATAGCCATGGCTGTCTGGGACATGGTTGTGTTTGTATAACACGCCTGAACCTGGTCTTACAGGATGGAGCACTATCTAGAGAACAGCTATAGTTAATGAAAGCAGTCTATGGAGTGCCAGAAACCACCTGCATGGTGCATGGAGCCTTCTGCTTCCTTTACAGCCATTACATTGTAGAATAGATGTGAGATAAAACAAGGTTTTCATATTTTCGTGCACACTGAAGTGCCTTTTCTAATTTGCTAGTTCTAGTCCTCTTTGTATTTCCGACAGAAAAATATCCTTGAAGCAATTGTTGACACCATTGAGAAGTGGATATAATTATGTTCTCCCGCACTTTGCTTCTGAGCGAGCCGTAATTGATTTAAAGTTTCAGCATAAAAATGAACAAACTTTCTTTTTTTATTTTTGACATTCTCAAGGAGAAGAAAGAAAGCGGGAACCTGTCTGAGGAGGTCACAACATGACAACTGCAAGGCTAGATATTAGTTTTTATAGTTCCTGAAATCTTCTTTCCGTCATACACATCAGACGTTATACAGTCACAGCATGCTCAGCCATTGCTTATTGTCTCGCTGCATTAGCCAAGAAGGCAGAACAAGTTTACGACGTGTTTATTTGCACATGTTGGTTTTGCCGTTTTTTTGCCTCGTGTACATTTCCTAATAATAATATGATTTCTAGAAAATAGATAATTCTTAATTATCAGCATTAAATATTTTCTTCTTTACCCATAACAAATCATATAATGGCTTGTAGAGATGAGCGAGTAGTATTCGATTGAGTAGGTATTCTATAGAATACTACGGTATTGGAAATATTCGTACTCGATCGAATACTACTAGCTACTCGCAGTAAATATTCGATTCAGAACTAGCTTTGATTGGCCGAATGCTGTACAGTGTATAGCATTCGGCAAATCAACGCTGGTTCTGCAGCAGGCTCTTCGTTCCTAGTCGGGGGAGCTGGCAACTTGCTGTTACGAGGGAGCTTACTTTTTCTCATAGGAATGCATTGACCGGCATTGATTGGCCAGTGTACAGTATTCAGCCAATCAACGCTGGTTCTGCCGGAGGCTCATCTGTGAGGAGACAGCAGTCTCCATTGAGGTCCAATCTTAGACTCCGCCTCCTCACGAGCCTCTGGCAGAACAAGCGTTGATTGGCCGAATGCTGTACACTGGCCAATCAACGCTGGTCAATGCATTCCTATGAGAAAAAGTCAGCTCCCTCGTAACAGCAAGCTGCCAGCTCTCCCGACTAGCAAGGACGAGCCTGCTGCAGAACCAGCGTTGATTTGCCGCAGGCTCATCTTTGCTAGTCGGGAGAGCTGGCAGCTTGCTGTTACGAGGGAGCTTACTTTTATCAGCGCAACTGCAAGCGCTGTGCAGTTAAAGCGCACGGACCCCATAGACTATAATGGGGTCCGTGCGCTTTAACTGCACTGTCCTCCTCCTAAACACTCTCCTCCTGCTACTCATGGACTTGGTGACTCTCCTTTAGTCGAACAGCGGTTCCCCATGAAATGAGCATTTTTTCCCATAGACTATAATGGGATTCAATATTCGATCAAGTAGTTGAATATTGAGGCGCTACTCGAAATGAATATTGAATCTCGAATTTTTCACTGTTCGCTCATCTCTAAATGGCTTGACTTAGAGAATTTACAGGCGGTGGTGTAAATCCCGCGGTAGGGGTTGCCACAGGGCCCGGGACGTTAGGGGAGTAACTATCGATAACAAACTGAATTTTATATGGAAGAAACAATTCAACATTTGATGACTTTGCGCCGGTCTTAATATTGTGAGCACTGGCGGCAGATATGAAGAATTATTAAGAGCATCTGATCTCTTATTATGTTATTTAGATTACTTTTATATCGCCAACATATTCCACAGCGCTTTTACAGATCTCTTGATAATTTTGGTGCATGACAAGAGGTCGTGTGTGCTAAAATTGAAATCTATGGCGTTCAGGCGCTAGCGTATATCACAGGTAGAACGTGTCAGTTTTCTGATTTGCATTACAGCAAATGTGTCGGGCACAGGCTGAGCCTTCCATGGCTTTATCCTTAGTCTCATGTACAGTATAATCCATCAAGAAGGGCTTAAAGGAATATTTCAGGACTTTAATATTGATAGCCTATTATGTTTCCCAATCCATGTACCCTGACTGATCAATCATATAAAGGGGCTGCAGTGCAATAGAACTAGCTTAGCTCCAAATACTGTATAGTACTCTCATTGTCCAAAAAAAATAATAAAAAAAATAAATAAATAATAATAATAAAAATAATAAGAATAATAATAAATATGATGCACCTAGCTAGAAATGTCATATTGCTGAAAAACTCAACATTCAATTATGTCTCAGGCAGATATGCAAATGGTTATAGGTGGGGTCTGATTAGACACTGGGTCTCACCATCAACGAACTTCTCCCACTTCCATATAGATAGACTCCCAAAGGTAACTTTTGGGTAGAGTACTTCTTAGTGAGATATTGTTGACTGCTAATTAAGCCTCTACAACTCGCCTGGTTGGCAGAAAGGATGTGTCATAGGAAAGAGCAAAGCAGGATGGACGTTCTGACGAATTGCCTGCCATCAAGGCCATTGTGACCTAGTTGTTGGGAGCAGTGGTTATAAAAGGGCTTGCACACACGGCTAACAATCCCTCCCTGTCTCTGCCCGGACCATTTCCAGATACTTATCCAAAAGGAAATTTGACGTGATAGCACTCCATTGCCTGTCCTGCCATTGACAACCAGTCGTCATTTGCAGTGGTGACATGGACTGCTACAAACTGGAACAATATTGCATTTAGTGACATATCCCGATTTGATTTGGGAACCGATAACCATCAAGTTCAAGTATGAGAAGCTTCTTGTTTCCTCTCTATTGCGTTATTTCTTTTCCCAATGAGTGTACATGTAGTAGTAGCATTACGTGAATGGAACTGAGCTCGCCTTACACTTCCCAGGCGCCAGTAATCTCATATCCTAAGGCCAGGTCATCAATATTCTGGAATATTGGAAGTTCCGGAATACCCCCTTAACTTCAAAGACAAAATTACCCAAATGGTGTCTTATTCTTAGGATCCTGCCTAAAACTTATTTTTGCAACTTTTTAATAAATTACCAGTATAATGTCACATAGTCTTAATTCTTAATTCTGTCTTAACTCTTAAGTCTTAACTCTTAATTCTGTAATATTTTGTTTTAACAATGTAAAGAGACTGCAAAGAGGATGACTCGCATGCCGAGAGGGTTTTTCCTACACATTATAGACTCATGAGTTGTCAAAATACTATGCAGAACTCCCTGGAAATTCCTTACACTCCTAAATTGTTATAAGATGACCCTATGACAAGTGTGAAACCTCCTGATCCTTATTATACATCAAAGAAGGATACATATGGCAACATTTTGGCAATGTGGTGATGGTATATATCATAGCACAATCTTATAGTCATTCCAGTAATGTTGCGAGCTTCGTGTAAACTTTGAAGCTAATAAAAACTTTTGCAATACTGCGCACCCATAGTTGTATCAGAAAGGCTGATCCCTATCTTCTATACATTTCCTTGTTTTCGGTTTATTATATTTGGTTTTCCCTCCAGGTTATCCCTTCTCTTGCTGATTCTGGCTTTAGACGTGACTTTAGGGACTAGACCAGCTGTGGCTATTCCTATCTTTAAATTAATTGTTCAGTCTGTTTTTGTAAGGTTCTTCATTTTCTAGTGAAACATTGTATCTCTTCTACTTTTTGTTGTTTAGTTCCTCCCTGTTATCTCTTCTTGCTAGCAGTGAAGTAAAACATTCTTCTTCACAGTAAGAGGCGGAAACTGCACAGACTCAATACCGTCAAGTCCGGATAGTTTAGCACAGTAGGAAGATTGTAAGTAAAATGTACCAATGCAGTTTAGAATGTAAGTAGCAGATAGCAGTCCTATATCTTTAGTCTCTGACTTTATAGCAGAATTGAATACCTGCATCAATAGAAATGACCCACAGGCAAACTGCGCCCATTGCCCACTGTGTTAAAAGCATAGAAGCAAAAAAATCAGGATTTCCAGTAAGCAGGGTATACTCACAGCACAGTTATACACTCTTGAAAGACAGATTCATGAATGGTACGCATCTGATTCCCTTCCAAGTCCCTAAGAACAAGAAAACTATGATTTAGCAAGAAGAGTATGAGACAACATCAATTTTAGAAAACTTCCATTATGTAGAATTTACAGGTATAGAACATATCCACCAGGGTGGAGACAAAAGCAGTTCTTACCGAATGTCTTTCATGGATGTTTTTATGAATCATATTGCTAATGTACAACAACTATATCATGATCATGTTCATACATAAAGAGGAAGTTGACCACATTAACACTGGGGTACAGTATTAAAGGCATATTGTTGGCCCCCTCCAGGGCATCTCAATGCTTTCTGTGTAGTCATGGCCCCCGGGGCAAACTGCAATGTAGTCTTGTATTTTGTAAGCCACTCACCTTCTGCAAGAAACAAGTCTCTTTAGGACTGGTGCACATCTGTGTTCGGTATTCTGTTAGGGAACAGAATACCAAATGCATTGAAATCGGTGAGCAATGAAAGCACATGGAGCCCATAGACTATAATGGGGTTCGTGTGTTTTCCGCATGGTGTCCGCACGAATCATGTGGAGAGGAAAGTAGTTCATGAAATACTTTTCTTTCCAAATGAATCGTGGGGAAAACACACAGACCCAATTATAGTCTATGGGGTCCATGTGCTTTCATTGCTCACCGCTTTTTAATGTGTATCCCGAACGGAATACCGAACGCAGATGTAAACCAGGTCATAATCACACATGACTCATCAATACATAAGCAACAGTATATTTGGACAAAGTCTCCCATGAACAAGGATTTCCTCCTTTCATTCCCCAGATATTTGTATAAGTTCATATCACAAATAACATATGAGATCTCTGAGTAAATGTCCTTCAGAGGGGTTGCCCAGGAACTGAATTTAATGGATATAGATGGTCTATAGGTCATCAACATCATATTGACTGGGGTCCAACACCAGGACCCCATCCCAATCATCGGTTTTGGCCACCAAAAGTTATATAATAGGTATACGGCCAGAAGCAGTCCTGCTCCTATTCAAGGATCTCCATACGCTTTATACATCTTCTGGTCTGTACAGTGTGGCATTGGCACCTGGAACAGTAGCTCCACATCTATTTGCTTGAATAGAAGGGCTGCTTCTGGCTGTATACCTAGTATTTGGCTTCTGGTGGCCAAAACAGATGACCGGGAGTCCGGGACAATGTCTGGGTAGCTGACATCAACCAGTCTAATACTGATAACATATCCTGTGGAGAGATCATCTGTATCAATTACCTTTAGATCCTGGACAACCTATTTAACCAATGTTCTTTAAATTAAGTCTCCTGCATATTTTCCTCAACATACTCCTTGAGAAACATGCTTCTGGCAAAGTTTGTTCTAAGCAAAGTATAATAGCAAAGCTCTTTACAGAGAAAAAAAACAAAACAAGCAAAGGTCAGTATGGTGCAATGTAGACTGCAGACAGAGGGGTACAGGGGCTTGCAAAAGTATTCATGCCCCTTGAACTTTTTCACATTTTGTCACCTTACAACCACAAACATATGTATTATATTGAGATTTTAAGGGGATATCATACAGAAAAGGACCTATCCAACCAACTTCTACAGAAGTATCAAATGGATAAAAGGATCCGCGCTTACCAACCGTAGTTCTTGTTGCATTCGTTTATTAAAGCCTCACACACAACGCGTTTCGAAACCGGAAGCTGGTTTCTTCTTCAGGTGCACAAGATGTCCTTTGTGCACCTGAAGAAGAAACCAGCTTCCGGTTTCGAAACGCGTTGTGTGTGAGGCTTTAATAAACGAATGCAACAAGAACTACGGTTGGTAAGCGCGGATCCTTTTATCCATTTGATACTTCTGTAGAAGTTGGTTGGATAGGTCCTTTTCTGTATAGTACCATGCATACGTGTTTTCACGGTTAAGATCTGCCAGCTACTAGCCATTTTGTCTATGAAGTGATATTTGAGTGCTGTGATCACTTCACAGCGCTTAAAGGTGATTATATGTTGAATAATACTTTGTGGAATCACTTTAAAAGGGTAATGCACAAGGTGCCGCGCGGTGCTCTCTCTTCTGTTTTCTTTAAGGGGATATCGTCACTCCTTGGGGAGAGACCACCATATAGGTGTGTGGAGACTTATTAAGCCTTTAGCACCCCACTTCGCAAGAGACCATGGGAAGAATATGCAAATCTGTCTTCCATGATGTAATTAGGAAGTCAGCTGCTGCCTCAGTGTTGCAAACCAATAGAGGGCGCTCACTGGAATGTGCAAGCCTGTCTTCCCTGATGTAGTTAGGAAGACAGAATTCCAGTGAAATAGCCCAATAAAGGCTGCTCCCTTTAGCATCATGCTCAACCTTCCAAGAGGCCTTTGTTTTGCAATGACGCTGGGATTATTACCAGGTATAGTTATTTCACTGGAATTCTGTCTTCCTAACTACATCAGGGAAGACAGGCTTGCACATTCCAGTGAGTGCCCTCTATTGGTTTGCAACACTGAGGCAGCAGCTGACTTCCTAATTACATCATGGAAGACAGATTTGCATATTCTTCCCATGGTCCATTGAGATTTTAAGTGATAGACCAACACAAGGGGGCCGATAATTGTGAAGGGGGAAGGAAAATGACACATGGTTTTCAAAATTTTAATCAAATAAAAATCTGAAAAGTGTGACGTGCAAAAGTCTTCAGCCCCCTGTACTCTGACATCCCTAAATAAAATGAAGTGCACACAATTGCCTTCAGAAATCACTTATTTAGTTAATAGAGTCCAACTGTGTGTAATTTAGTCTCAGTATAAACACACCTGCTCTGTGAAGGCCTCAGTGGTTTGTTAGATAACACTAGTGAACAAACAGCATCATGGAGACCAAGGAACTCACCAGGTCAGAGATAAGGTTGTGGTTATTGAAATATATCCAAAGCTCTGAGCAAACCAAAGAGCACTATTCAATCCATCATCCAAAAATGGAAAAAGTATCCTACATCTACAAACCTACCAAGACATGGCCATCACCCTAAACTGACAGATTGAGCAAGGAGGGCACTGGTCCACACATGTTAAGTATAAATCCTAAAAGACGTCTTTGTTACAATCATCTTTTCATGTTTTAGAGAAAACAACGTTTAATAAGGAGTCAGAAATTGGGAGACCTATTACAGAGCGGCTCCCCGCTGGGTTCTCCCCACCTGACTCAGCGTGATTGACACGTCTCTCCCATAAGAACAGTAAATAGGGAGAAATCTGTCAATCAAGCTGAGCCAGGTGGGGAGAAGCCAGCAGGGAGTTGCCCCAAGACATTTCTGCTTGTTTGTAAATGATGTTTTCTGTGCGGCGTCTTGGCTCTTCAGAGTAAAACATATTTGTTGGTAATCAGGGAATCTGTCGGGATTCCATGCGGTCTGTGGATCTGACAGAACGTACTAACACAATATGTTGATAATGACTTCAGATGAGCCCATTATCCCATTGCTGCTACTTTGATCATCTATCTAAATCAGGTATTGCCAGTAAGTACTTTTTGGGAAATACAATTTAACTGGGCGCCATTTAGTAGGCACAATCACAATAGCACAGAAGTGTATACCACTCTGTTCACACCACAAATGCGAAATCTGTTCTTGGGACATGAGGACCTGGGGATGTCAGTGATGCAAGTTATGGTAGTTACAACAGTCTCCAGATGGGTCCATGAGCAGTCTCCAATGAGGATCACTGAGCACGGAGGATGTTCCCCCAATGCTCTGAGCTCCATTTAATGCTTGTACTTGATCCTCTCCTCCTCTTCTCTGGAACTTGTGCCTTGCACATGCCTCTGACACCGTGCTGTACCTATTGTAAGAGTGTGAACCTAGAGGGCGCTGTAGAGTGACCAAAATCAGGGTTAAAAAGGACCCTGACCACACCCATAGCAGAGAAAGGGGCTCAACTCCAGAGGGAGTGCACACAGCAGGAGAATGCAAGAGCAGGTGGACTGGACCAGTTGGAGACAGACAGGAGTTCTGTCCCAAGAAGACTGGATTCCAAGAGGAGCCCAACTCCAGAGAGGGAGTGCTGCTTGTGACCTGCAGGAGCAGTTAGATCTTGGACCAGTTAGAGACAGAGGGGAGGTCTGTCCCAAGAGAACTGGTGTCCAGAAAGGACTTTGAGCCAGACTGGTGAGAAGAAACCTCAGAGTATCTTGCCCTTGGTAGATTAGTCAGGGTTCAAGAAGTGAGGTATTGCCCTGTGTGTGGGCCAGGCTGTTTGCTATTTTTGTTCCTGTTGTAAGCTGAAAAAAGCCACTTACTTTGGTTTGCATCTGCTGTTTATTTGGCACCCAGCGCCACCAACACTTCTGTAATTCCAGGAAAACTGTTTACCTTTGATGCAAATTACCCCCAATTGTCACACTAGCTAAAATATCAGGCATGCACAATCTGATCTGCCACTCCAGGTTCAGGCAGAGCTGACTGGGCTTGCCATTTTGTGGTGGTCTGCTAAACAAGCATACTGCGCTCATATGCTCAGCTCTCCAGAACACCACAAAATGGTGGCCTGGTGTAATGGACTACCACAAAATGGCCACTCGGGCATGCACATTCGGCTCTGCCCGAACCCGCAGTGGCGGAACGGATTGCAAATGCCTGAGATAAGTACAATGCGGCGTCAGAGGCTTTTGCAAGGAACAAGTTCTGGAGAAGCGGAGGAGGGAAGGGGCGGTGGACAGGTATGACATGGGGGTGCTCGGAGCGTTGGGGAATGTCTTCAGTGCTCCGTGATCCTCATTAGCATATCAGAAGAAAACAAATTTTGAAGAAATGGCAGGGAGATGGAGATAAGATAAGATGCAAAGGAGGAGTCCATAACTCATGGATGGACGGCCACATTGTAGCCATCATGGAAAACTGAATAAAAAGCTTCTAATAAAGGCAGCCATTGAAGAATAATCCATAAATCATGGACTACGATGTATTACAAGGGTTACTCACAGCCAGTTCAGACGAGGCATTTCTGAACATAAGGAATTCTTTGGGATTTCGCTGATAGAATTATTCAGCATATACCTAAATAAGAGCAGAGACAAATATCATCTCATTGGTATTATACAGTCTAATATATGGCGATACCACCCAACATTTCACGACAATGAGGACATAGAAGCGGTTTAGTAAAGAATTATTCGTAGAGATTCATGGGACCTGTCAGATAGAACATGTTATCAGATCCAAGGGCGACATATTATAAAACAGATAAGCTTCAATATACTGTATGTTCTGTACTATGTAACAGGCGTAATGGTGGCACACTGGAGCAGGAATGGTATTGGCACGCTGTTTCAGATATGGTACCATGGCAAACGTGATTGGCACTGTAATAGGCATAGTAGTGGCACATTTTGGCAGGAATGATATTGACACATTGTTGCAGATAGAGGAGTGAATCGAACCTGACGAAGTGGAATTCGATCCAAATTTCAGGAGATATTCGATTCCCATCAATTCTGGATTTGTGGTAATGAATCGCAATTTTTCCTAAAATGGCCACTGCACATGTTAGGACAAGTGGCAAGAAACTCTGGGAAAGTGAGATCACCCACAATGCCATGTGTGCAACCAATCAACCTTGTGATAAATCCCCTCCGCCATCTTGGATTCAGGCATATTCCAATGCACTTAGTGCAGGGAGAGACGTCAGCAGGTGCTAGGGAAAGTGGTAGAATAGACTTGAAAACTGATATATTGCTCAATTGAAGTTCAGGGAAAGAGTATTAGAAGTGTATGGAAAGGATAGGGAGGAATTTATGCAGAGTATTGAAGCAGAACAGGGTTCATATGGGGTGTTTGCAGCCTGGGAAATAGGAACAATCCTACTACACCTTGGTGACTCACTGTATTGTTTCACTACCACTGCATACTCCTTATTCATGTTACTGCAAGACGTGGTGTTCTACACCACTATACAGGCTCTTGTAGCCAGGAAACGGCTGTTTTTTTTTTTTAACGTTATTCACCACAAATTAATTCTGATAATTTGGCAAAAGGCTGAATCAAACTTTTGAAAAAAAAAATCACACATCTCTAGTTGCATGCATTTTAGTGAGGCACTGTAACAATGATGTTGGCAGAGCACTGGCAGGCAATGGGACATTGTGTCTGGCATTGGGGGAGGCGTTATACTATATTTGTACCCTACCGCCTTTCTATATCACATGAATATTACACATTGGAAGTGTACAGTAAAAAAAAAATATACTCTAAATTATGGGTTCATCTTATGTTCAGGTACGTCTTTCATTCTGAAAAATATGGAACTTGAATTTCATACTTTGAAATTCCTGTTTATTATGCGCTCAGGAGTCCAGTAGGCGGTCTTACTTACTTATTATTTGCTATCTCTATACCACTTCTGCAAAAAAAACACAGGACTGCCCTCTGTAGAGCCAAGTCAAAAATAGGCAGGAATTTGATTGAATAAAGTATGTTAGGCCTCATTCACATCTGCGTTGGTAATCCGTTCGGGGGAGTCCGCATGGGGACCCTCCTGAACGGACTACCGAATGCATTGGCAAGTGGTGTGCAGTAAAAGCACACGGACCGTATAGACTATAATGGGGTCCGTGTGCTTTCTGCACTGTCTTTGCACTGAATATGCGGACAGAAAAGTAGTTCACAATCTACTTTCCTGTCCGCATGACTCGTGCGGAAAGCGGACCCCATTATAGTTTATTGGGTCTGTGTGCTTTCACTGCACACCGCTTGCCAATGCATTCGCTAGTCCGTTCATGGGGGTCCCCATACGGACTCCCCGAACGGATTACCAAACACAGATGTGAACCAAGGTTTACACTGTACCCCTTCCCTTACAGTATAAACCAATTTACTGCATTTTTTGCTCTACAGGCAAAACTGTGACACTTTGTAATTTCTCCAACTCCCTTTACACTTTAAGGCTGGGGCCCCACGGACCGGAAACACCGTGATTTGCCCGCAGCGGAGACGCTGCAGGAAAAATCGCGGCGTTGTACAGTGCAGGCAAAGTGGATGGGATAAAGCGAATCCCATCCCCACTTTGCGGAAAAGATCGCAGCGCGGACACGTCATGTCAATTATATCTACGGAAACGCCGGCGGCTTTCCTGTAGATATAATGTTAAGAGAAAGTCCGCAGAGGAAATGCGGTTCTTTCCGCAGCGTTTTGGCGCTGCGATTACGGCTCGTGGGGCCTTAGCCTTAAGAAAAGTGGTTATAGGAGGGTGGGGATATAAGAAAGCAATGTCTTATAAATTCCACCAAGAAACTGATGTAGGTTGCAATTTAGAAAACCTTCCGACTGGTCTAACCTACAATTGTGGCACACACGCCCGAGGACAGCGCTTCTTAATAACTTTGGCGCATCACACGCCAGCACAAGGAATTGATTAAGACTGGCATAGGAAATGCGCGTTTTAATAAATTCCGATTATTACTTTATAATTTCTTTCAGGTGCTAATGAATAAAAGAAATCAAAGCAGCGCAGAGTTCTCTGTAAGAGTGAGTAGACCCTGCGCTCACGTCACTAGTCCCTGATGAATTAGACTAATCTTCAATAATAATTATCTCTAAGTGAAAAGACTTACAAGAAATAAAGAGAATTCAAACCGGTAAAAGCTCCAGGGACGATCCGAGCGACTCTGTTATTATCCAATATCCTGCAAAAGATACAACGAAACGTTAAAAAATTATATTGAACATACAAAATATTGGAAAACCGTTTTGGAGGAAATAAGCTGCGGAAGATGTAGTCTGAGAGGATGTGATGGATGACACGGATGGTGGTAAGGGAGGGGATATGGGAGGTTTGCTACATAATATAATCAATACTAATATTCGTTAGTCTGTCTTATAGTAAACAGACGATATTTTGTTTAAGGCCGCATTCGCACAAATGGTGGGGAAAGTGGCCATAAAAAATTTAATTTTTCACAGCCACTTTGTAACCGAGAAGTAATTGTTGTGATGGATCCCCAAGGGCAAGAGGGGGCGGATTTTGGCGAGGAATCCACCTCAAAATCCGCCCAATCACAATAGAGGTCTATGTAGACCGCTAGCGATCTTTTTTTCTGCAAGCGGTTTGTTGCCGCTCACGGAAAGAAAAAGCGAGCTGCCCTTTCTTGTGGCGGCAAAAATTGCCGTGGCACTTCCGCGTCAAGACAATCCCTTCTGACTAGGCCCATTTATTTGGGCCTACTCCGGAGTGGGAAGCCGCAACTGTCCGAAGCCGCAACAGTCGCAGCTAGCTGCAGCAGGCGCATTGTGGTCCTGATTCTTACACAGCTTCCCGCGTCAAAATCAGGACTAAAATACACGGTTACTAGCCCCTTAGGGCCAGTTCACACGTTGTTAGGTGGTTGAGGAATTTGGTCGGGAAAACATCCACTTCAGGAATTAGGAAGCGTTTTTTTTAGGCGTTTTTGTTTTTCTCCTCCAGCACAGTGAATGGACCTTGAAAAAACAGCGTTGCAGTTTTTGACGCAGTTTTTGCCAAACCCGCGTTGAAAAACGCGTCAAAAACTGCGACGCAGTTTTTCCGCCTCCCATTAAGTCCCGTTACTTTCCACCGGATTCCGCCTGTAGAAAGGTCATGTTGCTTCTTTTTTCCACTAGCGGAAAAAAACGCTAGCGGAACGCTAGCTACATAGGACTCTATTGTTTTGAGACAGATTTTGACGCGGATTCCGTTTCACTACATGCGAACTAGCCCTTATACCTTTGCAGTGTATGGAGGGATCTGGGAAAACCGGTAAACCTAGAACATGACTGATATTGTGATAGTCTGTTACAACTTAGTATTGGTTATGTGAATACCGTAATTTACAAAAACGCTATGGTTTTTGAAATCGCAGCATGTCCGCTGTGGATCATTTTTTTGCACCGCCATAATCCCATCCACTTTGCAGGTAATGTACAATGCAGGGTTTGCTGTGGCGACAAAATTGTGTTGTTTACGCTAGGTGGGGCCTTGTCTCAAGGGATTTTCCAGTCTAAATATATTGTCAATATTGTCAGATCTGCAAGGATTGATACCTGCAACCCCCATCGGTTAGCTTAGAAGCCAATACACAGAGAATAGGGCAGGTAGCAGACAGCTCTGTTCTCTGGGTCTGTGGGAACCCTCACCAAAAATTCATTGTGGAAAAAACGGAATGTGTCAACTTTCTAACAATCAAAAATCTTAAGGAATCGAGCTGCATCCTATGTCAGATGTCTCCTGTACTTCTTCTATACAGGTTATGTCACTGTATGAAACAAGGAATAGCAGAGCAGCCTAGAAAAACACAAATTTCACTGACTGATCTGCAATGAGTTATGGGAAATGGTAATCAGAATTAGTCGCGCACCTAGAGATGAGGGAATCGATTTGCCACGGTTTAGGATTCATCAAATTTTGGCTTATTTTCTGGACATCAATGTCCAACTTCAGGCAGCAAGTTATTCTATAAAGAGTTATTTGATATGCAAACAGCTGCCAGTCACAGCTATGATTAAAACGTATGCAAAAGCGTTTACGTCTGTCGGATATTTATAGGACTTTGAGTTGCCTCGTGTCTCTAAATGGCCATATTTCCAACAGTTTATTGGATGGGTAATCAATACGTGATTGGTGGGGGTTTGACACCTGGGACCGCCACCGATCAGCTGCTTGAAGAAGCTATGACTTGGTATTCAGTAAAGAGGCCAAAGCTCTCAACGGAATACTGATCGGTGAGGTGACGGGTGTCAGACCCTCACCTTAAAGACAGCTCATCCGTATGTACGGTATGGCCAAGAAAATGCCTTTGATTCCAGTTATTGGTTTCCCATTGGTAAGACTTAGATGTCTTACTGCAGTTTTGGAGATCATGAATGAGGTTAGATTAAATATATTATTACCAACTTACAGCCATTCCAATGAATGAAGATCTCGGAAGACTTCCGCCTTCAGAACCTTGATACGATTATCGCTAAGAAAGCTGGTGCAAAAAAATAAAATAAAAATAAAATTCTGGTTATTGTGGCCAGAAAGAGACATCAGAACCATAAACTAAACAGGAGTATACAGTACTGTATAGGAGTTTTTTTGGCAGCGGATTTTGACGCGGAGTCCGCCTCAAAATCCGCTACCAAAAACAGCTTCAATGGGAGCCGCTTGTTTCTTATATTTCCGCTAGCTAGTAGCGAGTTGCCCCAACTTGTTGCAGATTCCATGGCCCATTCATTGGAGCCTATTCTGGAGTGGAATGGCATGACAGGATGCCGGTGCGCTGCATCGGAATACTGAGACGGAATGTTCACACGCGGAATCCATATTACCTTAAAAATGTGTGGGGAAAAATGCTGCAACGTAAAGATGTTTGGAACAACAAATTCCTATATAAACTGTGTGTACAAGTGTAACTAGAAGAATTGATATGCAAATCTGACTTCCATGATGTAATTAGGAAGCCAGTGCCTCAAAAATACACACCAAAAGAGGGCACTGACTGAGAATGTGCAAGTCTGTCTTCCATGATGTAATCAGGAAGACAGAGTCTCAGTCAAGACATCCAAAAGAGGGCGCTCCCTTTAATATCATGCCGACCTTCTCAGAGGCCTTTGTTTGCAATGATGTTGGGATTATACCAGATACAGTCTTCTCAGCCAAGGACAGCTGTTTCGATGTATTTGCATCTCATCAGCTTGGCGCAGAGAGGACTGATCTGGCAAAGGTGAGAGGCTTAGACAGGGTTGAGGGGATACATCATGGAAGTCAGATTTGCATATTCTTCCCATGTTCCTTTGCAGTGGAGCACTCATGGCTTAACAAGACTCCACACACCTTAATGGTGGTTCTCTCCTTATGGAGTGACGATATCCCCTCAACCCTAGAAGAATTGATGGAAGGCAAAGGACGGTCATACCGGATATTGATAGGATTTTGATTTCTCTTTTGTTCATTCCATTCATTTTATTCGTTGACAAAGATTAAACTGTTAACACTTTGGTTCCTGAAAGCATTCTTACTTTGCAGCACTTTTTCACTACTACCTAAAACTTTTGCACAGTGCTGTATGTCTGGGGCTTACATTCCTATAACATGTGCGAGCCTAGCCTCATGTATATGCTTTTTTACAGCTGACCAGGGCTCAAACTAGTGCAATGAGATCTGAGGACAAGTTAGCTTAGGCCAGGTTCACGTCTGCACTGGAGTCTCCATTGGACACCCCGTCACAGTGTCCACCTGAAAATTGGAGGACTTTTTCCGACGGACAACGGATACCTGATGGACCCCATTATAGTGTTTCACATCTTTTTGTTAGGTTATGCCTAACTCATTAACTTTGTTCTGTATTTCCCCTACAAAATAGGACACAATCTGCATCTTGTATGGATACCTCTGTATACAAATCACTAATAATGGACTGTTACTAATACTCTGGATCACTGTGAGGCCTGGTTCACATCTGTCGGTAATCCATTCGGGGAGTCTGCATGGGGACCCGCCCGAATTTACTCCCGAACTCACTGGGAAGCGGTGTGCAGTGAAAGCACATGGACCCCATAGACTATAATGGGGTCCGTGTGCTTTTCGCATGGTCTCCGCATGAGTCATGTGGACAGGAAAGTAGATCGTGAACTACTTTTCTGTCCGCATGTTTCATGCGGAGACCATGCGGAAAGCACACGGACCCCATGATTATAGTCTATGGGGTCCATGTGCTTTCACTGCACACCGCTTGCCAATGCATTCGGTAGTCCGTTCGGGCAGGTCCCCACACCAAGGATTCTAAAGGTAGGGGAAGAATAACCTTTCTTAAGGCTACTCCGACTTGGGCTTAGTTAAAAAGGGATTCTAATGATAGAATCCCTTTAAAATAGAACATGGGTAAATTAGGAAAATGCATTATTTTCTGTTTTAACAATTTTTTCATATAAAGGTGTTACGAGATTAATTTATATTGCTCAAATTATAACAGAGAACATATTGTGCAACATGAAGGCCTAAAAGTCCCTGGTGATGACGGGGTTAAATATCTGCTGGTGACGCCCACAGACGTAAATAGCTTTAGCATATTTCTATTTTGTAGAGATAATTGTGATGCATATAAGATTTCCTTGGCGTACAGTCGGAGCCCTGACTGACACCATGATTACTTGTCTTTAGAATCTTCTTTGTGCCGCAGTCTTATAAATACGCGCAGCTCATTACCGTCGCCAATAAACTGTCTGTTACAGTCTTTGACTTTCCTAGTAACTCCACAGATCATCTGAGTGTCTCGGACTGTCTTCACACACTATAGACAATTCTAAAGTCTGGCCACAGGTTATCTTGCCACTTACAGCATCTTTAGATTGAATAGTCCCGAGAATGTCAGGTGTGAGATCACTCGCAGTTTGTTGTTCTGAAGGAGTCTGGTACAAGGACATAGAAATGGAGTATTGTTATTTGGTTTGGAACAGAAATGCAATTATTACACGGCTTTAGGCAACATAACACATGATTCTTCCAACATTGAGAACAAGAACATTGCCAGGCGGAGTCACCTCACCGAGGTCAGGTCATCTGCAATGAAGTTTCTGCTTGACTCTATATGGCTACATTGCAGGTGTTTTTACATACTATGCTGCATTTCCTCCGGCTAATGCAAAGAAGGGAGGTACAGTAGACAAATAAAAAGAGATTTTATTGGGCTGAGGTCTTGTATAGGCCTCAGCCCAGGTGTGGGTCCTGAGGTTTGTTACCAGAGCTTGCACTTCAGGACAGATCCTGGGAGCAAGAAGGAGTGCCTGGGTCTGTCCTGACACTGAGAGTCTATTGAGACTGTTTTGTGCTCTTTTCTTAAGATTTGTTTGATAGAGATGATCGAGTAGGTGTTCGATCGAATACTACGGTATTCGAGATACTCGTACTCGATCGAACACTACTAGCTGTTCGAAGATTAAGGTTCGATGCAGAACCAGCGTTGATTGGCAGAATGCTATACATTCTGCCAATCAACGCTGGTTCTTCTCTTACCTTTCCGAAGTCGTCTTCGCGCTGCGTCCCCGCGTCTTCTTCCGGGTGGAATTCACTCTGCCTAGGCATCTGGCCTAGGCAGAGCCGACTGCGCATGCACGGGCATGCCCTCGCATGCGCAGTCGGCTCTGCTCAGGTGTCAGGCCGGGCAGAGCCAACCGCGCATGCACAGTCGGCTCTGCCTAGGCCCCAATGCCTAGGCAGAGTGAATTCCAGCCAGAAGACGCCACGGGGGCGCTGTGCCGGGAGAAGACTTCAAGGGGAATGCAGCCCGACCGTCACTCGTGGACTTGGTAAGTATAATTGTATCGAATTTTGCCTACCCCTGAAACGAGCATTTCCCCCCATAGACTATAATGGGGTTCGAAATCCGAACAGTGTGCGGCTGTTCGAATCGGATTTCGAACCTCGGACATTTTAGTGTTTGCTCATCTCTATTGTTTGATTGCTAGTAAGCCACCTGTATAGTTAGTACTATTTGTGAAGTTAGTGCTCAGACGAGCAGGATTTTGTTTTGTGTTCTTTTGCCTGAAGTTAGGGCTTTATTTTATTTTGCTCATCTTTGTACCTGAAGTGAAGGTTTGTTTATTTAGCTGTTTTTTTCTAAATAAACCTGTTTGCTATAGACTTTGTATCCCTGTCTCTGACTGGTTGGGTTGCACCGTTGCTTCTACCGAACTTGAAATCGGCTTGGCAGCTCTCCGCACACGGCATTCCGAATGAACAGAATGGGATTGTATTGGTGTTACAATATTTCTACATTTTGAGCAACACTTTTAATTTCGCCCAGGCCACTTGTTTTCAAAACATGTAAGTTATTCCTTTTTCCAATTCCCCCCACTTTTTAAGGTTCCTGTTCTTAATAAGTGCAAACCTGTAAAAGCTAAAACCTGTCATGATTATAGCCAGCTGTAGAAGTCAGAGCTGTAATACACGTAATGGAATTGTCCAAGTAGAAACACTTATGGCATGTGGATTGGACATGCCACTAATATCTGATTGATAGCGCCCAACCACGGACACCTCACTAATACCATTGGGAATACCATTGTATGGTCACTTACAGTTTCTCCAAATCTTGGTATTCCTGAAAGACTCCATCGGGCAAAGCTTTGATTTTATTGTCCTTCAGATCGCTAAAGAAATACAAAAGTCACAAATCATCAAACATGTACAACATACCATTCATAGAAGGTTGTAGGAAGCTGAAATGTCTGTTACATGAATCAATTGAAGGACACGCTATCTTAATGGATACGGTGCTCACGGTGAACCTATATAGTCACATTCTTCAGATAGCTCTGGCTTTGTCGGTAAATTCTTGGCTTAAATGGATTGTAATGTTAACACATAGGAATAGCCTTAAGAAATTCTATTCTTCTCCGACCTTTAGAAGTCTTTTCCGCCCCGCCGTTCCGGAGATATTCCTGGTTTTCTGCAGTATGCAAATGATTTTTCTCGCAGCACTGGAGGCATTCCCCAGCGATCAAACAGCATTTGGGGGTATCCCCAATGCTGCTTGAAAAATTTCCAGCGCCCCCTTAACTTATTCTGGAACGCCGACTCTTCTTCCGTCGCTGGTCTTCAAAATCCTAGGCAAGTGCAGTCGACTCTGCCTGAAGCCCGTGGCTGTTTGCACATTACGCTTGTGTAAATGGCCACAAGAAAATGGCCGCAGACAAGTGCATGCCTGGGTTTTTGAAGACCAGTGCTGAAAGAAGATGTGGCGGGAGGCGTGCCAGAAGAAGATGAGGCGTCGCTGGAGATTTTTCAAGCAGCATTGGGGACGCCTTCAGTGCTGTTGGAGTGCTGGGGAACGCCTGCAGTGCTGCGAGAAAAATCATTGGCATACTGCAGAAAACCAGGAATATCACCGGAACGGCAGCGTGGAGAAGACATCAAGGTCAATCACTATGTGTGCAGGTTAAGGGTATGTTCACACGGTGCAGTGCACCAGCATTCCGTTCCAGATTAGGCCCAAAGAATGGGCCTAATCGGGAGGAAACCTTACACCGCGGCTGAGTTAGCCGCGGAATCCGCTGCAAGATAGAGCAGCTTGCTTCTTTTTTTAAGTCAATGGGAGCCGTTTTTTGAGACAGATTCCGCATCAAAATCTGCTCCAAAAAACTCAGTATGAACATACCCTTAGGCATCTGGACATGACGGTACATATCAGTTCTCCAGTGGGGGAATAGATATCATGGGAAAAGTCACTTTTGAGTCCCTACACTTTGTACTTACAGAGCTGTCACATTAACAGACACTGGAGGGACAAACTGTAATTCTTGACCGGAGCAGTTTACAATTCGCTTCTTACATTCACAGTTCTCAGGGAAAATATCCAGTTCTGTAATGATAAAGATATATAGAAGTGTAGAATAATAATATCCTGCAGTTTTTTAACAGATTTGCATTTTACTGGCTCTATCTCTAGTTTGCAGTCCTCTCTGAACTGGTGGGTGCGGACTAGTTGTCATGAACTGCACACAGTAAGTACAGGAGAATCTGCTGTGTAACTGTATCTAGCTCACTCAAAAGAGCCCAAGGGTCACAATGATTTTGGATGCAATATAAAGCTTCTGTTTTGAATTGCCTTCTCACCCCTCCCCAGAGGAAATGTGAGCGGGGAGGCAGAAGAATAATAACAAATATATTATGTAATACACATTATATATACGTTTCTTATAATCGCCTGTACTATTTCTGCAAAATTTGTTGAAATTACATTGCCCATCTAATCCCTACGCATACCTCCCAACCGTTCCAGATTCAGCGGGACAATCCTGGATTCCCGGGTTCTGTCCCGCTGTCCGAGTCAGTGGGGGATATGTCTGCAGAGCAATGACCACGGACCCCTTACACATCAGCATACAGTACACTACGATGGTTTAACACACAGTCCACACAACAGCAAGCCTCAAGCACCAGAAAGATGTTTGGTTACTTCGGCCCCTGGAATGTGAGGCCTCGTTCACATCTGCATCAATAATCCGTTCAGGGGAGTCCACCTGGGGCCCCCCCGAATGGACTACCGAATGCATTGGCAAGCGGTGTGCAGTGAAAGCACACGGACCCCATAGACTATAATGGGGTCCATGTGCTTTTCGCATGGTCTCTGCATGGAACATGCGGACAGAAAAATACTTCACAATCTACTTTCCTGATCTTTCACGATTTAGTCCTCATGCGGACTCCCCCCAAACGGAATACCGACGCAGATGTGAACGACGCCTGAGTGAGAAGATGGAGGTGTCAAGTTAAGCATGGACGTCATAGGGGGATTTGGGAGCGATAGATGTGGGAACAAGCTTCTAGCAGACACTTCATCTAATGTGGACTATTAACCCTAAACCTTGTAAGCCTGTAGTTCCTATCTTTAGCATAAAACACCTCCATCATCAGTAACATACAACAAGCAGTTTTTTTCATCCGCTGCCAACTTACCGCATTCATATTCGTGCGTCTCTTCCTCTAGGTTTGCTTGGTTGCCTCTGGCACTTTGGATGGTATCAAACAGTTTGGGCCAACCACTGTTATCCACTGTGAGAGATAATGAAGGTATAGTCACGTATTGGCAAACTGGCACGGTCCTATTTGTAATACTTGCTCGGCCTGGCGTCTACGATATCTTAGTCTGTTTGATCTTGCTCGGATCTGAGGCCATGCTGCCTTTTCTATTACACACGGAAAACTAACATTCTATAATATGATGATGGAAAGAGGATTTTCTCTAAAGCTGTCCATTCACATCAGATATTTATCTGCAGACCATTGGCAGATCCCAATAAATATAGTTGGAACTGATTGGAATATGATGTCTGTGGCCATGCCGAAGAATTAACAAAGGCTACTAAATCTGCCAATAAATATCTCATGTCATGGCCACAGCTTTCCTATCCGGCTAAGCCCCCTTGCAGACGACTGTATTGTCCGTGTATTTCCTGGCTAGCACACTGTCCCATTCATTTATATGAGCCTGTACACATGACCATGAATTACACGGTCATGTGCACGAGCTGCAATATATGGAACAGATCCTACTCCTGTCTGCACTTCCGTGGCTCCAATTCATTAAAAGAAAGGGGTCGCGGAGGCGCAGATGGCGCATGGGCGGTACATGGGTGACATCCATGTGTCACTTGTATGCTGTCCGTGACTTTCATTAACGGCAGCCGGTTAGAAACCGGCTTTACTTAGACACACGCACCCTCATCTGCAGTGTAAGTGTACTGAATGTGCGGAAGCCATTCCCATGGGAATCCAACCGCCCGATCCGAAACCACTCCGACACCTACAGTCATGGAAGATTGGAAGGACCCCATACACATTAGATGGACAGCCGGCCCTATCAAAATGAGCAGCCAACAGCCATCCACTATGTATGGTTAGCTTAACCACTTCAGCACTGCTCCATTGTCTCTGGTTTAGGACCAGACATGTTTTCGGGTTTTTTTTTGCATGTGTGGTTTTAAGGGCTATAACATTGTTATCATTTGCGTTACTTAACTAATTTTTTCGGTGACACATAAGGTTTTATTGTTATATGTTCTTTTTTTTATATTCTGGAAGACGAGGGAAAGTGTGTTAATTATGTATTTTTACATTCTGCCCCCATATGGCCATGATAGACCTTTGGGGGCATCTGAACACTTTTTTTTTTTTTTTTGGTGGGGGAGGCTGATTTTCCCTTTAACTGGGGCTTATACCTGCCCATTACTTCTGACCTGGTCTAGGTCCTCTAGAACTCAGCAGCTCTAAGGGGCCTTCACACAGAGGAAGATGGTGAGGAATTTGTTGTGGAATTTCAGTGCTGAAAAAAAGCCTCCCATTCACTTCAATGGGTTCCTTTTTCTGGCTTTTTTTCCAGCACTGAAATTCCACAACAAATTCCTCACCATCTTCCTCCATGTGAATGGCCCCTAATCTCTGATACCCGGCAGATAATGTGACAGCTGGGTCAGAGGGTAGCCACATCATGGCAGCTCCCATAGCTGCCTAAATCTGCAAGGACGTACCAGTATATCCTTGCAGAACAAGACAACCACTATCCAGATGTATACACCCAATGGGCAGTCCGGAAGTGATTTGAATACTAGAATTTGTACCAATATTAGGAAATTGTAACCAAGGTTGTTTCCATTGGATGTTGTCCATACCCTGAGGCTAGATAGCCCTGAGAGTTTACAGATTTATTAGGCCCCTTACTGTACCCTTACTTAAATGGAGTCTTCCACCTCCCCCAAGCATATTCAGCTATCACCCCACATAATCACAGATTACAATTTTGACGCCTTATGCAAATGAGGCCATTGCTGCACTGGGGGCGGGACTTCAGCCCTGGGAGCACTGCTCTTGCTGCTCAAGTAGGGTGATGTCATAGCAGTGGGAGGAGCAACTCTCTCGAGTCCAGTATAACCTGCAAGTCTTGGGCGCGGGATAAACTGGTAATGTCTCTAAAACCCAACTCTTCCATGGTTCTCCAGAAAGAAGAGATGTAATGCAAACTTCTCTCCATCCATTGGTAGCCACAGCTCTCCATTCATACTCTATCAATGTAACACGGCAGGGACTAGTAGAGAACTCTCCAAATAATGCCTAATGGCTTTTCTAAAGGAAATGATCATTATTTGACAGATATTACAAGTGTGTGCTCAGAAAGGTCAATTGACTGATGTAGATTCACCCGCAGCGGCCGCCACAATCTATACTTAGTATTGACGAGTCTTAGGAAAGCTGAGGTCGCTGTGTGGATAGCGCTGTACATCCTATTACATACATTACCAGCTAAAACGTTACAATCCAATGGCGATCGTTCACAAGAAACTGATGACCTTCAGGCTTTCTAGAATTCTGGCTGTTAGCTACACATAAATATCCTGCACACCTTAAAGGGATTGCCCAAGACCTATGGGTAATGGATAGGGTAACATATCCACAGTATCTGGTGGGTGGGGGTTCAACATTGGATCCCGCCATTAAATTTCCCATTCTTCTTCAATCAACACCTGGCTTTGGCGCAAAAACATGCATGAAAAAAACACTATAAAAACTGCGCCAGCTTTATTTCCACTAAACTTAGGCTTAATAGACCCGCAGTAAAGTAAGTCTCCTTGGAAATCTTGTGCTTTACTATACTGTAAATTTGTGATAAAACCGATACACATCTGGGTCCATTTGAGCCCCCCACAAACCTCACACATATACAGATTATTCCAGCAGAATGGTTAGGAGGTAATTCGCACAGTATATTGTCTTTTGATCGAAACATCAGTCATGCGTGGCAGACACATTGTAAATGCATTGGGAGCGTTTCCAGAAACCCTTGAGAATATGTGGGAACGTACATTGCACAAAACAATAGAGTCTCGGAGCAGAGATGACACATATTTCACTACTGATAAGTATCCAAGCAAATTCTATCTAACCCACAAATAAGGAACAACTTCTTATAGTAACTTATTCGCCAGTCTATGGTCAGGGCAGGGATTCTTCTTGCTTTCGTTACCTTTCTTTGATATTCTATACTAGTGATACTATGGATTTCCATTATAGCTATTACTGTTTTGCAAAAAATCATTAATAAAAGCATTGTGAGTAAGGTTGAGGGATTGGAAAAGATCGGATTCCGATCAGCGATCAAGTAAATTTCACGATCACGGTCGGAATTCCGATCCCGATATTTTTAGGCGGGATCGAGGTCAGAGGTTATTTGTCACAATGCTTTGCTACTGGCCAAGCATTGTGGGAAAAGCTAACAATGAATTTAGAGATGAGCGAGCACTATTCGAGACTGCCGTTTCGAATAGCACGCTCCCATAGGAATGAATGGATGCAGCCGGCACACAGCCTGTGCCGGCATCCAGCCGCTTAAGCCCCTGCGCGCTGACTGCGTCCATTCATTCCTATGGACACAGCACATCTCATCTCACAGTAGCACAGCACAGAGTGATTTACCGCAGCCTGCCACTCTTCTGCTTTGTCCCTGTTTTACCATATACTCAGCACTGCTACATCTGAGATGTAGCAGAGCAGAGTATACAGCACAGCAGGGAGGAAACAGAATAGTATAGTCCACTAGAAACAGAATAGTCCATTTACCTGCACAGATCCGCTGTCGCTCCCCGTTCTTCTCGCTCCTCTTCTCTCTCATTTACAGGCCTTCAGAGCACCGTGCGCTCCCCAAGCTCCCAGGTTAGTGTTACAGACCTAGGAAGAAGGCGGGGCTTGTGGCTTAGGAGAGTGTTGGCGGGTACTGGGAGGGGAGACGTGAGTAATGCACTCACATCTCTCCGCCCTGTGCCTGCCCACACTCTCCTAATCCACAACAAGCCCCGCCTACTCCCAGCATCTCTAACACTAGTCTAGGGAGGCGGGGACACGCACGGTGCTCTGAAGGCCTGTAAATGAGAGAGAAGAGGAGCGAGAACAACCGGGAGCGGCAGCAATCTGTACAGGTAAGTGGACACCAGGGGGACTAAGTAGCCAGAGGATTTTTTTAGATCACTACACAGCGTGGAATCTAAAAATTAAAGTGTTCAATTTTTGGACTCCACGCTATGTAGTGAACATGATCATTTTTAAAATCCGATCTTTGATTATTGAAAAAAAAATCCCATTGACTTGCATTAGGAAAATGCAATTGGAAATCGGATTTTAAAAATGATCCTGAAATCTCAAGATCGGCTCAACCTCAATTGTGAACAAAAACAGCAATAAGATTCTGTAGTTTGTCCCTCCCTTTTTACGAGTGGTTTGACTGTGTAGCCTTGTCCGACCCTTATCATAATTGTCTGGCTGTGGACTCTGGGCTATCCTCTATAACGGTGTTACTACTGACAGGATGTATTAAAAAAAATCTAAATAATAATATCCTGCAGAGCCCACTGGGCTCTGAACTGCAGGGCACACTGGAATTTGAGGCTAGAGCACCCAACGGCCCAAATCTGCCTCTTTAAATGGAGGGAAGCCGGGACCGATCAGCCCGCCCAGGTGCTCAAGCCAGATGCCGATAGGCTTACACCAGTGTCAGTCAGCAGACTGACCATGCCTGTTGACTGCAAGGGGATTAACCTCATGCATGCTGGACTGAACAGAACCAGTGAAACAGGCTGCGACCCTAATACCATGGCCGCACCTGTCGCACAATCCCAACAAAGGGTATGTTCACATGGCGGAAAATGGATTCTGCATGTGAACATACCGCGCCGCTAGCCGCGACAGAATGCCGATGCAGTGCAAGCGCTGTGCTGTAAAAGCACACGGACCCCATAGACTATAATGGGATATGTGTGCTTGCTGCGCGCTGCCCGGACAGGAAAGCAGGAACTACTTTCCTGTCCACACAATCCCTGTGAACATCTGCCGGGAAGCACATGGACCCCATTATAGTCTATGGGGTCCATGCGCTTTTACAGCACAGCGCTGTGCACTAGCGTTTGGTATTCCGTCCAGGGGGGTCCTCATGTGGACTCCCCCGGACGGAATCCAAACACTGATGTGAACCAGGGGTTAGGGTTGAAAGAAGACTTAATGGCCATAATAGAAATTTAGATTTCCGCCACAGCTGTCACATAAAAGTAGTTTCCATTCTGGCAGGTGCTAAGGCATGTCTTGATGCCTGAGGAGACTAAAGTAAGACTTAAAATGGCCAGGGAGCTACAAGAACCAATTCTAAAGATACCCGCTGTTGACGGTCCACTGTGTTTTTTATCACATTTTAAATGTATTGGGAGTATTTCCAGAAAGCCGTGAAAATATGTGGAATATATTGTATACAAGAATACAGAGGTTTGTAGCATGAACACACGTTACATATTACCGATAACTAACCCAACAACTTGTATCTAATTCAACAATTAAGTAGCAACTTGCATAATACAGTCATCTTAGCTTAGCTTTAATGTGCACTATTGCATGTAAAAAGCAACACACAATTATAATTCATACTGATGAGCGGCTCCGTTCTATAGAATTCATCCTCATGGGGCCAATTTGTCAGTCTTTCCATGGAGAATTCATGAGAATAAGCACGCGCAATGTATCTTGCAGATTTTACCATGTATTGGATGTGGAATGTTAGCAGAACATCCTGAACATGTAACCAGGATCTAACACCAATTACACCAATACCAGAGGGTGTCTCTTAGGCTAACAATGAGAGATGGCTACAAAGGTGAAAGGTCAAATTTGTCAGGAGAGGATCGCTCCAGCTGTCATGGTGGCCTGGGCCAGATTGAGAAGAAAAGGAAAGAGAATGTCACATGTGAGTCCCTGGATGTATGGAGGATCTGCCACCTTTCCTGACATAATTGTTTTAGTAAATCCTTGTTACCCAATGCTGTATATGGGAAAGTTTTTTGCACAGAGACAGGAACTCCTAGCATCAGAGATAACTATAAACCTAGGAGGCCATCTCACTGCATACGATTCAGGCTGGTAATTTTACTAGACATGGACCGAGTCTCATGGCCAAGACTCGGTCTTATGAAAAAGTTTTTAAATCTGGTTAAATCAGAATTTTTCTGTGTAGCCCAGGTCTCACTTTTAACGTTCTTCTTGTCAATGGGATGTGCAGCAACTCACTGGTCAAGATACTAAGAGTAGTAGTACTTGCAATGGTCACAGTGGCAAGAATCTTAAACGAATCCTCTAGTTGCCCTTCTGGTGTAGTTCTAAGGGGACCTGAGGACAGAGGCGTAACTTGAGGGGGTGCAGAGGGTATGTTTGCCCAAAGGCTCAGGAACCATAAGGGCACATAAAGTTTCTCTTCCCAAGTATAAGATACCAGTACTATCCTATTAATATTATAAATGTGAAAGTTTGTGAGTTTGGATGTTTGTGGGTTTGTGTGTTTGGATGTTTGGATGTTTGTTCCTCAATCACGCAAAAACCGCTCCACCGATTTGGCTGAAATTTTCCACAAACATAGTCACTACACTCGATTGCGCAATAGGCTACTTTTCATCACAACAGCTCACATACGTTTGTGCCAGGACCCCCACAAAACCCAAACTCACACCACCATCTCTGCAATCTCACACACTTTGGACCATAGCAAGCCACAAAATTCATATTGCCCTCTGCAGCCTCGCCCCTAACTCCACACAATCACATATACATACACTTTACCACTTTGCCCCTCCCCTTAACGATACTCCAGGAGGCTCTCTTTAACGCTCCGGAGCAACCATGTTTGCCAACCCCCACCGCTCTGACAATCCGCGACACCACCCACCCATGTCAATACCCCTAGGAGGTCTAATAAATGCAAAAAAAAAGGTTTAAAAAAAGTAAAAAAATATAAAAACAAATAAAAAGGATTAAAAATTCAAATCACCCCCCTTTCCCTAGAACACATATAAAAGTAGTTAAAAACTGTGAAACACATACATGTTAGGTATCCCCGCGTCTGAAATCGCCCGCTCTACAAAGCTATACAAATATTTTTCCTGTTCGGTAAACGCCGTAGCGGGAAAAATGGTGAAAAGTGCCAAACCGCCGTTTTTTTCACTCTTTTGATTCTGATAAAAATTTGAATAAAAAGTGATCAAAGCAATAACATTTCCCGAAAATGGTAGAACTAAAAAGTACACCCGACCCCGCAAAAAAAGACGCCCTATACATCCCCGTACACGGACGTATAAAAAAGTTACGGCTGTCGGAATATGGCGACTTTTCTAAAAAAAAATGTTTTAACACAGTTTTGGATTTTTTTAAGGGGTCAAAATGTAAATAAAACCATATAAATTTGGTATCCCCAGCATCGTAATGAAACACAGAATACAGGGGACATGTCATTTTGGTTGCACAGTGAACGCCGTAAAACCAAAGCCCCTAAGAAAGTCGCAGAAATGCATTTTTTTGTCACATCCACCCCATTCAGAATTTTTTTTTACCTGCTTCCCAGTACATTATATAGAATAATTAATGGCGGCATCATGAAGAAAAATTTGTCCCAAGAAAAATTAAGACCTCATATGGCTCTGGGAGCGGAGAAATAAAAGTTATGGGGTTTAGAAGGAGGGGAGTCAAAAATGAAAAACCAAAATCAAAAAATGCCATCGACGGGAAGGGGTTAACTTCAAATACATCTGTCCCAAAGTCACTATGTAAAGTTTCTCACAACACCGTATATATAGCTGCTCAAATACAAAGTAACTTCAACACAAAAGTCTCACGTATTCTCAGAATTAAAGCAAAAACAAGATACAAACTTACATTTCATATCCCATACCTTATACACACTACGAAAACCTTACCCACGCCTGTATATACCCACTGCTACAATCACCGCAGACGAAGTCGCGGGTACCAGCTAGTAAATGATACATTATACTTGGGCAGCCTGGTACAGATTTTACATTGGGTCCCAAGAGCTTCATGTTGTTCCTCTACCTTCATGTTACCTAATGGTGATGGTATTAACTGTCCAAGGGCATGTTCTAGTTGTTCTAAAACTTCCTGAGCCTAATGTTGGTTGGAGTGCCCATGATGTTTGTGTAGTAATTAGGGTTGAGCGATCGTGTTCGGAAAAGATTGGATTCCAATTTCACGATCGTGATCAGAATTCTGAACACGATCTTTTTAGGTGGGATCAAGATCGGTGATTATTTCCCACAATGTTTTGCTACTGGCCAAGCATTGTGGGAAAAGCTAACAATGTTAGTCTTCACACTGAGTATATGCTCCGCTCATTCTGAGCGGAGTGTATACTCAGTGTGAAGGCTCTGCTGCGGTTCCATAGGAATGAATGGAAGCAGCCGGCACACAGCCTTAACCCCCTGCGTGCCGACTGCGTCCATTCATTCTAATGGGAGACTAGCTAGTAGCTACTTACCTGCAGAGATGGCTGGTCCAGTGCCTGGTGTTCTCGTTCTTCTTTGCATCGCTGCCCCCAGCTCCCAGGTTAGCGTCAAAGAGCTAGGAAGAATGCGGGGCTTGTGGCTTAGGAGAATGTGGGTGGGTACAGGGCGGGGAGACGTGACGTCTCCCCTCCCAGTACCCGCCCACACTCTCCTAACCCGCCCACACTCTCCTAAATTGGGAGGCAGGGGGCAGCGAGGCAAAGAAGAACGAGAACACCGGGCACCGGACCAGCACTCTCTTCAGGTAAGTGGACACCAGGGGGGACTAAGTAGCCAGAGGATTAAAAAGAAAATCCTCTGGCTACTTAGTGATTTAAAAAATCACTACACAGCGTGGATTCTAACAATTAAAGCGTTCAATTGTTAGATTCCATGCTGTATAGTGAATAGGATTGTTTTTAAAATCCGATCTCCGATTAGTAAAAAAAATCCCATTGACTTGCATTGGGATCGGAATTGGGATCGAGATCAGGTTCAAATGAAAAATGATCGGAAATCGGATTTCAAAATCGATCCTGAAAAGTCAAGATCGGCTCAACCCTAGTAGTAATACAACTAAGGAGTGAAGGACTTTGTAGAACAGCAGGAGTCACATCTTCTACTTGAGGCAGACTTAGATTCTGGAGGAACAATTCATATGAAGCTTCACTGAAGGCTGGGGCTGAGCTGGTTGATGGTACTCTCAGGACAGTCTGCATCTCCTTCGCTGGGACAGTGTTCCACTTTATCTAGGTTCTCCACCCTCTCACAAAATCTACAGCTTTCCATAAGTTCTCAACTACGAGGTGTAGATACTTAAGATTACCATTTCTGTCCTGAGGGTGTAAAAAGGGTCCCAGCTATATATCACTTATCATATACTGCTCAGGCACACTTTCGCTCATTCACAAGTTGAGCAGGGATAATTCCCATCTCCTGACTGCTGAACGACACAGGACTAGCAGGTTTTCCTCCAGACTAACTTGGAGCTCCGACCAAATTGTCTCCTGCTCACAGAACACCTTGTGTTTCAGGCATACCATCCCTTAGCACCAATTCTAAAGTGCTTAGTCTGTTATAGGCACTGGCACATATACATATCTTATACAACAGTGCAAACGTTTCTCAAAAGGCATATAGAAAATGCAAGCTCCTTTGCAGTGCACCAAGTGGGACGCTACACATGTGTTTGTACACAGTGTCACAATGTCTATGTACAGTAGTGCAGATTATATATTACATAAGCAGTGCACTCAGATAGGAGCAGCTCCGTTATAAGTAGGACAAGTGGGTTTTTGCCATGCATAGTGATAAAAACTGCTGCAGCGCTAAAGAGGATTGTAGAGAGAAAATGTCAGAAGCAAGGCCAGGAATATGTTGACTACTTTCTTATGGAACCACCCTGATCTCATTTTAGCTTACAAAATCCCTTTAAGATTGTAAAATGGTGCAGAGAGTGGCTGCGGCTCTGTACGCTGTCCCTGGGACTCCTAGTGCTGCAATACAGACTCTATCATATGCATGAAGCCTGCAAGAAAAGAGATCACCAGTTACAGATTGTCAGGGTCTGACTAATGGCACCCCCACCAATCTTCTCTCAAGTCTGTGCAAATCTACAGTACAATCCACATAAGTATAGTGTAAAGATTTTTAGCAGATTTTGCTGAGGACTAGCGGTAGATTTCACTGCACTTACTACACAGGTTCGCTCAGTTGAGAACGTGAGGGCACCAGATACATTACATCTACAGTCTCTTCCAAATCCAGACTGGAACTCGCTTACTGAGGTTATGATCACTGAGATATTACGGGGTACCCTTTAGATATTTTATTGGCCTATAGGTTCTGGGGTTGCTTTGGACCCTTTCTTAAAAACTGGGATCATATTTGCTAAGTGCCAACTTTGTGAAACAGGAACCGATCCTGCCATTTTGGATCCTCAAACATTAGATGCAGAGTTTTTATTCCGAAAAAAACAAACAAACAACAAAATATTGGGATCTCTGTATTTGTACTGACCGGCAAAGTAACATCCAACATACACGTGAATATGGCAGATTTCCATTGCTGTGCAATACATACACCACATCAATTACTGTATTTGTATACACTTGTATGCATTCAATAGCTTCAAGGGCTAGATTATTTTCTTTCCAATCTCATAGAGGTGGCAGTGGGGGGCGCCATTTTCTATTTCATCAGCTATCTTCCCTTATGCTATACTCCCACCACCCACTCCATTAGTAGATCCTCTCATCTTTCCTCACGTAATAAGTAAGATTGGGCCCCCACATAGCAGACTTGTCTTCTCACTACATCCCACAGATGATGGACCGAACTGGGATCTGGAGAATTTTAGGCCAAGTCATCTTCAAACCATTCCGGGCACCCTGAAGAGCAGAAGGGGAAATGGAATAGGTGGTGAGCAGGAATGGGGATCGGTAAGTAAATGGGACCCGGTACTCCAGCAGGTAATGGCCTATGTATATAAAAAAAAAAAAAAAAGCAGAAAGGGCCACTGACCACCCTAAAGTCCCGGGCACCTTGGCAGACGCTATGGAGATACTTGTGTAAGATAAATATATGTTAGTCTCTGCCTGTCCGGCTTGGATGCAAGTCCTTCCATCTACTGTGTCTGAACTATGATGAAACTTCTGCCTGACTTTTTTGTATGTATAACATTTGGACATTTGTCTTTCCATTCTGTTGCTCTTTTGGCTTCTACCATGTATTTGTCTGTCACCATATGGACACATTGCCTTCCTGTTCACTATTCCGATGTGGACACATTGTCCTTCTGTTGCCAGTTCCTTTGTGAATCCATTGTTCTTCCACCTGTCTGCTAACTGTGGCCTTTCGACTTCTGCATATTTGTAACTTTGCTATATGTACTGGTAGCGGCAATCTCGTGATTATGTAAATGGTTGGAAGAATGGATTTTATGTCAATCGTCCTTGCCCATTGATTGGCCATTCTGGTGCTCCGGTGAAGCTTATATAGCAATGTATAAGTCATTCCAATGAAAGCAATTTCTGTGCAAAATATACGCTATACGGAAGTTCTGTTAACTGATCGATTTATAGAAATACATTCCCCAGACTGTATACAACATGTGCAAAATGGGTTAAAAATCACCACATACAGCTAAAGGATGATACAAGTAATGGGATGAACTTTGGTCCCTTGTCTTATCCCGAGTCTCCTTCCAATGCTGAAGTTCTATACTAACAGAAATATTGGTTCCAGAGAGAAGAGGGTGAAAAGTTTTTTTTTTTTTTTTTGTTTTTTTTTGATGGTTGGGGAGACAAATGTTATGCACTTGGGGAATCGGACAAAAGAGGAAGTAATACCATAAAAATGTACAAGGCGTCATATCCTTGCAAGTCCAATGGGAATCATTTATCCAAACTGCCTAATAAAATACAGACCTTGTTGTGCAGAAGTTTCTTTTCTTAAGAAGATTTTGATAAATGATTCCCAACAGTTGACTTATCGTGTAGCGATATTGAGTTATGGCGTCTATTATAATACAGACTACCTTCAGAAGGCGGCTGGTTACTATCAGAATCAGATAACTTGGTCGTCGCTAACAGCTTAGCCGAGATACCACAGTACTATGATCATTCTCATCGCATTCTAGGAAAGTTACATCAGTGATACTGAACACTCAATTGTAGGAATCATACACTGCCAGGGGCATGCAAGTGATACAGAACTACATGGCAGACGTGTTTCATGGCAAATGAAGGGACAGCGTAACGGAGATTGGGCGTTACAATCGGCATCATTACTCTTTCCCACATGCAGAGTTTAGATGTTTGTGTTACCAGATAAGGAGAGGATGTGGCTCAAAGGAAAAAAGTCAAAAAATTCTGTGGAACCTTGAGAGAAATTGCCATAGAGGTTAGGAACAAACGCACATTCATAGCATTCCATCTTCTAGATAAGGAGGGATACTTTGTCTCATTGGGAAAGACTTCTTTATCAGCACCGGGAAACTTATTGATCATGTATGTCAGTGTCCCACTGGGAGCTCTACAAAAGTAGAGGAGAAACATTGCCCAAAGCCAATAACTAGGGCAGTGCAAAGATACAAATACACCTAAATGGGGTGCTGAACCCTAAAATAAAAAAGGAAACCAACACATTCCGTCATTACTTCATTATGGAACACCTAGAACCATAAGATTATATTGCAGAAAGATTGCCATATATATTTAAAGGGATTCTACCATTAAAAACTTTTTTTTGTGGATAAGACGTTGGAATAGCCTTTAGAAAGGCTATTTGTCTCTTACCTTTAGATGTGATCTCCGCTGCGCCGTTCCTTAGAAATACCGTTTTTTACCGGTATGCAAATTAGTGTCTCGTACTGATGGGGGCGGGCCCCAGCGCTGGAAATGCGTTGGGGGTGTCCCCACTGCTGCTTGAAAACAGGCTCCAGTGACGCCTCTATCTTCAGCTGGATCCTCCCCTTCTTTCTTTGTCTTTCTTCGGCGTCACCTCTGATACCTGCGCAGTTGGCTCTGCCAGTGAGACACTAGTAGAGCCGACTGCGCATGCAGGCCAGTGGCCATAGTTCCGACGCCACAATTGCGCGCATGTGCAGTTGGCTCTGCTAGAGTCTCACTGGCAGAGCCAACTGTGCAGGCGTGGGAGGTGATGCCGAAAAAAGACAAAGAAAGAAGGGGAGGATCCAGCAGAAGATAGAGGTGTCGCTGGAGCCTGTTTTCGAGCCGCAGTGGGGACGCCCCCATCGCATTTCCAGCACTGGAGCCCGCCCTCATCGCTGCGAGAGAACTAATTTGCATACCGGTAAAAAACGTTATTTCTAAGGAACGGTGCGGCAGAGATCCCATCTAAAGGTAAGAGACGAATAGCCTTCTAAAGGCTATTCCAACGTCTTATCTACAAAAAAAAAAGGTTTTAATGGTAAAATCTCTTTAAATGATCAATTTCTCAAAACTACACTGCCAAAAAAGTGCAGGGACGAGCAAAATCATTGAAAAATATACTAGCACCCAGCCGAATAAGAAACCAGATAATTTATCAGGACTCACTGAAATGGAAATTAGAAAATGGTAGCTGTCAATGTGGTGGACACAAGACGTGGAAGTGTTGTAAAAATATTGCACATTACATAACTGAAGTTTTTCAACTGGAGAGAAATTTACTATCAAAACCAGGTTAGATTGTGGATCCTCATACGTCATCTGTTATTCAATGTTCTTGTAAGCTACAATATGTAGGTCGCACAATTACGAGTCTACGAGAGAGGCTCCATAAATATAGATCCAACACCCGGAGTGGTCACGAGAAACATAGTGTATCACAACAGGGCAAATTAATGCTTAATTGTTTCAGTTTTGCGCAGTTGCACTTCATCTCATCTTGAGGGAAGATGCAATATCTATCGATCACTATATGATCACGCTTCCCCTTAGGCAAAGGGAACTAGCAATGTTTATTTATTTCAATACGATTAACTAAGAGGTGGATCTTCTATACATTTTAATCACCATATCCCACTTGAGATTCTGTGGCTGAATCGCCGCAGCATCTGCGGCTCGAGACACGCTCCATTGTAGGCCCATTCATTTTGGCCTGCACAGGAGGAAGCATCTTGCCTTGCTGCATTCAGTACATTGTGTTTCCCCAACTTTAGACAGCATGATCCTTGAACAGACGAAGTACCTATCTTAACAACTAGCCCTTTAAACAAGTTTTAACCAATTATTTTTCTCTTGGTCTAGCCATCTATACATAAAATATTGCACAACTTACCGCAGTTTTCCTCGTCAGCGCCATTGGCACAGTCTTTGTGTCCATTGCAGTGCAGAGGTTGTGGTAAGCACACAGATAAATTTCCACATGGGAACTGTCCTAAGGGACACGTACCACTGTCCAGGTTTGAGGGTATCAGAGTGTCTGTAGACAGAAGAAGATATTGGAGAAGCTTTCATTAAAATGCCTTATTAAGATTTCCAATCTTGTCAAAAAACACTCATGGAACATAAATGTGTCCAAAATTGGTAAATTTGTGAATTTGAAAAATTTGGAAAAACATTACATTCACCATGTCTACTAAGCAAACCTTGAACGGTCCTCACCCAATATGGCTTCCTATTAAAATCCGTAAAATGTGTAACCTTATTTCAGACAAATTAAAAAAGTCTTTACTTCAAGATTCTGTCCCGGTGGTATAGGTGTCCAGTGCTTCTTCATAGGATTTTCCCTGCAGTTTCGGACTTATGTTGGCGCTGTGGTTCCGCTAGGGGTACTATGCTACATATTTGGTGGGACTGTAATGTTCTACGACCTTTCTGGGACGCGGTGTTTTCATTGTATTCTACGGTCAGTGGGCGTTCTGTGACTGTTTCTCCTCAGCTGGCTCTTTTGTCAGTCATCCCTGGCAAACTGTCGGCTGTTAAGGAGGACCTCCTGCGACATTTTCTTACGGCCGCCAGGACCGTTATTCCAAGGCACTGGCGCAGCTCCAGTCCACCCTCCCTGCTTGAGTTCCTCCAGGAGCTCCTCCTTATACATAGGATGGAGACCTTGGTAGCGGAAGACTCTCCCGCTTATTCCAAGTTTGAGCTTAGCTGGCGTCCTTGGATTATGTTCCGGGAATCTTCTGCTTTTTCTACTGCCTTTGCTTGAGTGTAACGTGGCCGCCTGTTTTCTTTTCCCTTTTCTCTCTGGCTTTTCCTTTCCTCCACCTACCGTTCTGGTTCTGTTTGTGGTCTCTCCGTTCTCGTCTTGTGTTTGTTTGTTTGTTTCTTGTCCTTTCTTTATTCCCTTCTCCTTTCCCTGTTGAGCTATTTTATTTTTGGCGTTTATGTGCGGGGGGGGTCCTTTTTTTTTTTTTTTTGTGGCCTCCCAGCCTACTGATTTGTATGTTTTATCATTGATGCTCTGCTTGTCTTCTTTTTACTTGTAATGTATTATTTTCTTTGAAAAATCCTTAATAAAACCCGTTTAAGTATAAAAAAGTCTTTACTGTTCCCGTCAAGGTCTACAAGTCTGAAGGAACAATTATTCATAGAGTGTATTTTTTTTTTTTTTCATATTGGAATAAAAAATTTTTTCCTTGTCCTCTCGAAACATTTCATTGACCAACCTTCCAAAACATCATTGAAGTGTATGATGATGTGAGGGCAAGGTAAAGTTCATCCGTATAAAACTGGCTCCTGGCCAGAAACCCCCTTTAAGGCCAAGGCTGAGAGTGGTGTTCCGCAGCCAAAAAAGGGCAACTAATCGCAGTTCTTCCCACAGCATTTTGGACAGACAGTTTGCTCTGGAGACTTTTCTGTTTCAATCATACCAATATGGAATCTGCTAGCATTTCCATAGGTATAACTGACATGCTACAATTTCCATAACCGTGACAATTTTTGAAATTGCAATGCATCTTTTGTGCATATTTTTCCACGAGGTGGGGATGGTATTCGCTAGAATTCAGTCCACTTTCTTTTGATGTTTAAACACTGTGGTTTTCACTGCTGGAAAACCACGACTTTTACACCAGGTGAGATCCCAACCTAAAAGGGGTCTGTCAAGTCCAAAATGCCTTCCAAACCGATACTATTGCCATGTCCCTCCCATAATAGGAGCAGAAATAAACCTTTGTGGCCATAAGTGGCAGAGACAATGCAGAGAAAGTCATGATTTTAGGGATAGTCATATTAGGCTAGGTTAACTCTAGTGCTTGTTCTGTGTTCGGGGTTTCCATCCCGAACCCGCTGAAGAAATTCTGCATTTTTTGGGTGGTAAACAGGAGGACCCCTATATTATCGGGTCCACAGGTATCCGTTTTTTAAAGTGGGTTAGCATTCCGTTCTTTGGGTTCCCAAGTGATGCCCCCTGTAGCTGTAAGTAAGAACCGGTTCACATCTGCGTTGGGGTTTCCATTCGGCGAGTCCATTTGGGGAACCCTGTATGCAAACCTATACACATAAAAAAGCGGTTACCTAAGGAAACACACGGACCCCATAGACTATAATGTGGTCTGTGTGGTTTCTTCTTGGTTTCCACATGAAACATGCAGAGAGAAAAGCGCAGCTCTCCATTGCTTCATCTGCTCAAAAGGTCCAGTCCTGGTGTCCATGTCTTATATCCCTTCTCAGCAACAATTGCTTGTCCAAGGTCAGGATTGAAGTCCGGGACACCAAAATGCCAAAAGTTCTGCTATTGGGTCTTGTTGAAACCTGCCTGGTTCTTTTTGCATTAGTAGATACTGAAATCTATCTATTTATCTATCTAGAAAATGTTCTATCCTATCTTGGAATCCATCCAAACTCATAAAATAAAAATGTTCTTTGAAGAAATCAGGTCATAAAATATGCAGTGCTTGGAAAAACAGGAAGTGAGTCCAGCTGGGTAAGTGCGCGGAACGTGATGGGCAAACAGCGGCAGAATAGAAGGATGTGACCGTAGGAATGTGTAATGGCTACAATGACACGACAGGTGAAACAGCTGCAAACGTGTGTTTGACTATTACATGAGAAGGGAATGAACGGCCATTTACACTGTACAAGAAAATAAACTGCAGCAAATATTCCTAATGTGGACCAAGGTATATTGTAGAGGGTAATGGTGGGCTGGTGTGGACTGCAGGTAAAATAGCAGTTTTAAAAGTTACTTAGTTTTTTTGAGCCAAAGCCAGAGGGGATTAGGGTTCGTTCAGTAGTCTGCTGCCTGGATTTTGTATTTGTATCCTGGGATCCTGTCAGTAGTCTGCTGCCTGGATCTTGTATCTGTATCCTGGAGTCCTGTCCGTAGTCTGCTGCCTGGATCTTGTATCTGTATCCTGGGGTCCTGTCAGTAGTCTGCTGCCTGGATCTTGTATCTGTATCCTGGGGTCCTGTCCGTAGTCTGCTGTCTGGATCTTGTATCTGTATTCTGGTTTCCTGTTTGTAGTCTGCTGCCTGGATCTTGTATCTGTATCCTGGGGTCCTATGCGTAGTCTGCTGCCTGGATCTTGTATCTGTATTCTGGGGTCCTGTCAGTAGTCTGCTGCCTGGATCTTGTATCTGTATCCTGGAGTCCTGTCCATAGTCTGCTGCCTGGATAGTGTATCTGTATCCTGGGGTCCTGTCCGTAGTCTGCTGCCTGGATCTTGTATCTGTATTCTGGGGTCCTGTGCTTAGTCTGCTGCCTGGATCTTGTATCTGTATCCTGGGGTCCTATGCGTAGTCTGCTGCCTGGATCTTGTATCTGTATCCTGGGGTCCTGTCAGTAGTCTGCTGCCTGGATCTTGTATCTGTATCCTGGAGTCCTGTCAGTAGTCTGCTGCCTGGATCTTGTATCTGTATCCTGGGGTCCTGTCAGTAGTCTGCTGCCTGGATCTTGTATCTGTATCCTGGGGTCCTGTCCGTAGTCTGCTGTCTGGATCTTGTATCTGTATTCTGGTTTCCTGTCTGTAGTCTGCTGCCTGGATCTTGTATCTGTATCCTGGGGTCCTATGCGTAGTCTGCTGCCTGGATCTTGTATCTGTATTCTGGGGTCCTGTCAGTAGTCTGCTGCCTGGATCTTGTATCTGTATCCTGGAGTCCTGTCCATAGTCTGCTGCCTGGATAGTGTATCTGTATCCTGGGGTCCTGTCCGTAGTCTGCTGCCTGGATCTTGTATCTGTATTCTGGGGTCCTGTGCTTAGTCTGCTGCCTGGATCTTGTATCTGTATCCTGGGGTCCTATGCGTAGTCTGCTGCCTGGATCTTGTATCTGTATCCTGGGGTCCTGTCAGTAGTCTGCTGCCTGGATCTTGTATCTGTATCCTGGAGTCCTGTCAGTAGTCTGCTGCCTGGATCTTGTATCTGTATGCTGAGGTCCTGTCCGTAGTTTTCTGTTTGGATCTTGTATTTGTGTCCTGGGGTCTTGTCAGTAGTCTGCTGCCTGGATAGTGTATCTGTATCCTGGGGTCCTGTCCGTAGTCTGCTGCCTGGATCTTGTATCTGTATGCTGAGGTCCTGTCCGTAGTCTGCTGCCTGGATCTTGTATCTGTATCCTGGGGTCCTGTCCGTAGTCTGCTGCCTGGATTTTGTATCTATATTCTGGTTTCCTGTCTGTAGTCTGCTGCCTGGATCTTGTATCTGTATCCTGGGGTCCTGTCCGTAGTCTGCTGTCTGGATCTTGTATCTGTATTCTGGTTTCCTGTCTGTAGTCTGCTGCCTGGATCTTGTATCTGTATGCTGAGGTCCTGTCTGTAGTCTGCTGCCTGGATCTTGTATCTGTATGCTGAGGTCCTGTCCGTAGTTTTCTGTCTGGATCTTGTATTTATGTCCTGGGGTCCTGTCCGTAGTCTGCTGTCTGGATCTTGTATCTGTATCCTGGGGTCCTGTCCGTAGTCTGCTGCCTGGATCTTGTATCTGTATCCTGGAATCCTGTCAGTAGTCTGCTGCCTGGATCTTGTATCTGTATTCTGGGGTCCTGTCTGTAGTCTGCTGCCTGGATCGTGTATTTGTATCCTGGGGTCCTGTCCGTAGTCTGCTGCTTGGATCTTGTATCTGTATCCTGGGGTCCTATGCGTAGTCTGCTGCCTGGATCTTGTATCTGTATCCTGGGGTCCTATGCGTAGTCTGCTGCCTGGATCGTGTATCTGTATCCTGGGGTCCTGTCCGTAGTCTGCTGCCTGGATCGTGTATCTGTATCCTGGGGTCCTGTCCGTAGTCTGCTGCCTGGATCTTGTATCTGTATGCTGAGGTCCTGTCCGTAGTTTTCTGTCTGGATCTTGTATCTGTATCCTGGGGTCCTGTCTGTAGTCTGCTGCCTGGATCTTGTATCTGTATTCTGGAGTACTGTCCGTAGTCTGCTGTCTGGATCTTGTATCTGTATTCTGGAGTCCTGTCAGTAGTCTGCTGCCTGGATCTTGTATCTGTATCCTGGGGTCCTGTCCGTAGTCTGCTGCCTGGATCTTGTATCTGTATCCTGGGGTCCTGTCCGTAGTCTGCTGCCTGGATCTTGTATCTGTATCCTGGGGTCCTGTCCGTAGTCTGCTGCCTGGACCTTGTATCTGTATCCTGGGGTCCTGTCAGTAGTCTGCTGCCTGGATCTTGTATCTGTATCCTTGGGTCCTGTCGGTAGTCTGCTGCCTGGATCTTGTATCTGTATCCTGGGGTCCTGTCCGTAGTCTGCTGCCTGGATCTTATATCTGTATCCTGAGGTACTGTCCGTAGTCTGCTGTCTGGATCATGTATCTGTATCCTGGAGTCTTGTCTGTAGTCTGCTGTCTGGATTTTGTATCTGTATCCTGGGGTCCTGTCTGTAGTCTGCTGCCTGGACCTTGTATCTGTATCCTGGGGTCCTGTCCGTAGTCTGCTGACTGGATCTTATATCTGTATCCTGAGGTACTGTTCGTAGTCTGCTGTCTGGATCATGTATCTGTATCCTGGAGTCTTGTCTGTAGTCTGCTGTCTGGATTTTGTATCTGTATCCTGGGGTCCTGTCTGTAGTCTGCTGCCTGGATCTTGTATCTGTATCCTGGGGTCCTGTCCGTAGTCTGCTGCCTGGATCTTATATCTGTATCCTGAGGTACTGTTCGTAGTCTGCTATCTGGATCATGTATCTGTATCCTGGAGTCTTGTCTGTAGTCTGCTGTCTGGATTTTGTATCTGTATCCTGGGGTCCTGTCTGTAGTCTGCTGCCTGGACCTTGTATCTGTATCCTGGGGTCCTGTGCTTAGTCTGCTGCCTGGATCTTCCCTTCAACTAGGAACCTTTTAGCTCTCTGAGCCGGGGATATGCACCCATATGACAGCAGAGCTCAGGCAACAGAAAGACTCTGCAAGATGATTGGGGCCCCTGTCATTTGATTGAGAAGATGGGGCTCAGGGAGGAGGATACTATTGTGTCTAGATATATTCTCAGCCGCCCAATGTGTCTACAGTATATAGAAATGTACTGGCTAGTGTCTTCAATAATCTACCCGGAATATTATACTAACACACATCCTGGATGAAATGCTATATGATGAGTATCTGTATGACGTACCGCGAGTGTACTGTGCCATGCCGGGGTGACCTGGGTGCCCATTGGGAAAGTCACCTGTGGACCACTAGTGTAACCTCTAATTTTCCACAATGCCAACAGTGTAGCAAGAAAAAAACGAGTTTTTGCCAAACATATTTCTATATACTCGATAAATATTTGTTGACGCTTTACGGTTCTTCTGACAGCTATTATTAGGGAATAGATTGTGTAGAGCGGAACCTCCCAGTATGGCGCAATAGCAATAATGACATGGAAAAGTTTCCCGCTGAATCTTACTTAATACGTATTTAAGATTAAGCTACAATTTCACCACAAAATGGAATAAAAGCCCGAATATATGTTCCTTGTAATGACATGAATAACAGACCACGGTAACAATAGTTCGCTTCCTCAATATACGTTCCCCGGCATTGTCCTGAAATACTATGACTAACTCTGTAATCACAAGATAAATAAGTATGGCGGTCTCATGTTTGTATTTGCACAGCGTGAATGGCTTTTACATATACTAATTTCTCTTCCCTGATGTGAAGCGTTAAATAGCCGCATGTTATTTATATCTCAGGTACCGACCACGGCAGGAAAGTAAATGCACCTCACTATACCCTGCACATTGTCGAGCCCTGTTCTCCGTAGCAGAGAGAGCGCTCGCTATGAATGACATGGCTTTCACTTACTGGCGATGAATAATAATGAAATGCAAACTTTGAAGTCATTAAATCAATTAGTACAAAATTCTCCGAGAAGGGGAAAAAAAAGCTTTTATATTTGTGGAAAACCTATGGAGGGGTCATGTATATTGTGCAAGTCAATGTAAATGGAATGCTAAAGTGACTATGCAGGGAGAGGGGGCTTAGGGTGCATTCACACGGAGGAGAATGGTGAGGAATTTGGTGTGGAATTTCGGCGCTGACTTGAGAACGGAACCCATTGAAATCAATGGGAGTCTTTTTTTATGGGGCTAGGAGGAGTTTTTCTTTTCAGCCAATATGCATGTCCTTTTTCCTAGGGAGCATTATAAGACTTCCTATGCTTTTCCCAAGGACAAACTGTCCCCCTCGACGCATGGTAATACATAAGTAACCATTACCATTGCAATTGCTGTCAAGGAGCCCAGCAAAACCAAATCAGATGATATCATTTGTGCAATGCTTCTACCTAAACCAGTTCAAAGGTGCTAGTATGGGCTAATGTACTATGTATGAGCAACTTTAGTATATATAGCTGCAAATGCCTGATAGGGCCTGCATGGCAGTGCATGGACGCTATATTACTACATCCTAAAAAACCCATACAAGCCCTCTGCCAGTGCACACGAACCCTGATTTGTAGCATTGCATTATTTGACAACACGGAGCAGAGCACGCAAGACATGTGTGTGCCATAATTCTGTTCTTGTCATTCTGTATCCTCTTAATTTCCTGCAGAATCTTATGTAGCTTGCAGGAAAAAACCTCTTAAGGACTTCCTCTGCTCCGCACGTGCTAAAAGAATCTACGTCAAATGTAAAAGTGGTGTCATAAATCTGTTGGCATCCATGTGCTGCTCCTGATTCCAAACCACCCAGATGGGATGACATCTTTTTTTTTCTTAAAGACCAGCAGTAAGGATGTAATAGTGATGCTCAGGTCTATGTCTCACCCTCTTATTGATTTGGCCACTGAGCATCAGGCAACGCATTACATAGAAAAAAGTGGCATCGTTGATCAGTTACAGGTTGCCGCCATCATCATTGACTCCTGTAGATGTGAAAGCTATGATGCATAGATGTCCTTCCCTTGTCCATTTGTCACATAGAATCAGAATATTACTGATCAGTACTTTTTAACATAAAAAGTTACAAAACACCGAAGTTCTAAAAGGAGAATGTATGGGAATTTTTATAAAAATTTATGTAATTTTTTGGTACACTGTAAAATATTGTACCTTTCCATTGGCGTAACTAGGAATGGTGGGGCAAACATTTGACATGGCCAACCCCTACCTGACTGACCCCCCTGCGCACACACACAAACCGCATTCCTGCACAAACTATTTTGCCCGATAGTGGCCCCTGCACAAGCTATTATGCCCCATAGTGGCCCCTGCACAAACTATTATGCCCCATAGTGGCCCCTGCACACAGTATTATGCCCCATAGTGGCTCCTGCACACAGTATTATGTCCCTTAGTGGACCCTGCACACAGTATTATCCCCAATAGTGGCCCCTGCAAACAGTATTATCCCCCATAGTGGCCTCTGCACACAGTATTATCCCACATAGTGGCCCCTGCACACAGTATTATCCCTCATAGTGGCCTCTGCACACAGTATTATCCCACATAGTGGCCCCTGCACACAGTATTATCCCCCATAGTGGCCCCTGAACACAGTATTATCCCCCATAGTGGCCCCTGCACACAGTATTATCCCCCATAGTGGCCCCTGCACACAGTATTATGTCCCATAGCGGCCCCTGCACACAGTATTATGCTCCATAGTGGCCCCTGCACACACTATTATTCCACATAGCGGCCCCTGCACACAGTATTATACCCCCTTGTGGACCACCCATGAACAATTATTATACTCTGGGATCTTTTCAGACCCCATAGTATAATGATCGGAGACCCAGGGAAGGATAAAAACATAAAAATCACTGTTACTTGCCTCTCCTGTACTCCAGCGCATCCCCGCTGATGTCAGCTATTTTCAATGTTGGACCAGATGTTACCTCAGCTAGGCCAGCGTCACGATGCATAAGAATTGAAGCCCGGCCCACGTGATGTCTGAGACGTCACCAAATAGGCCAGAACCCAGGAGAGGTAAGTAACAGTGTTTTTTTATATTCCCTCACCTCTCCTAGCCCTTCGATCATTATATTCCAGGGTCTAAAAATTACTCCAGAGTATAATGATTGCAGTTTTTGTGAGGTTCGCGGGCCCGCTGCCTTACTTACTTATCCCCGTTCCTGCTCACAGCAGCCTCCGCAGAACGGGAAGCGCAGGCGGCCGTGAGTAGGAGTTTGGATCGGTAAGTAAATGGGGCCCATTACCTGCTGGAGTTACTCCAGAAGGTAACAGGCTATAAAAAAACAAACAAACAAAAAAACCCATCAGGGGCCTGCTGGGCCCCCTAAATTTCCTGGGCTCGGCTACCGCTGCTACCCCAGAAGTTACCCCCCTGGTCCTTTCCAGTTCCTCCTATCAGGAGCATAATGTGAAAGAATACAAGGGATTTGGTCATAATTGGACCCAGGAGCCTTACGGGGGTCTGTAAGGTTTCTGTTTCCAATGAGGATCCCTGGACTATAAACATTGAGGTTCAATTACACTTTTCTTAGATAACCGTAAGTAAGCTCAATGACCTTCGCTTTTGAGGGAAATGTTGTTGCATTAACAATAAATGTGGAGAGAAAGAGTTGGACGTGATGATATGGCCCCCACAGAGCCCTGATCTCAGCACCACTGAGTCTGGGATTACATAAGGAGACAGAAAGATTTGAGCCAGCCTACAGAAGATCTGTGGTTAGTTCTCCAAGATATCTGTAACGGCCTCCTTGCCAGGTTCCTTCACAACCTGTGTACAAGGTTACCTATCAGAACTAACAGAAGGCAAATGGCGGTTTTGCCAATTATTTTATTCATGAACATAGTTACATTATTGTCACTTCCATTCTTCTTATTTTGCAGAATTTTTTTTCCACACCTGCCTGAAACTTGTGCACAGTACTATATAAATCCAGTTTACGCACAACACGGAATAGAAAACACCCTTGTCTATGTACGTAACGTTTTGTTATGTGGCGGTACTATCTTATCTAGTGACAATGAAAGCTTTTATTGCGAGTGATATGTCATTTTTTCCATATAGCATGTAATACCCAGCAAACCTCCTGGTTTTCCCCTATTTGCTTCTGTGCTTTTGGTTGACTGAACAATTTTGTAAAAGCCGGGGACAGGGAAAATAAGGTGGACAAGCTGACAACATCTCAATGCACTTTCAGACCTAGCACAAGCCGTGCTAATGAGTGACCCGTAGCCGAATCTTATCTGCTCCTACACGTCCGGATGATGTGTCTCCTTTTCCTCGATAACATATTTTATTCCGCAATGAGCTGCAGCACTTTGGTATATATGTGGTTATTATTTTGTGTCTGAGTGGCAGCTGTACAGCAGGGTAAATACGTACGGCTAATTACCACATCGGAATAGCCTTTAGAAAGGCTATTCGTCTCCTAGACGTGGTCTCCGCGGCGCCGTTCCTTAGAAATACCAGTTTTAACCGGTATGCAAATGAGTTCTCTCGCAGCAATGGGGGCGGGCCCTAGTGCTCAAACATCGACGGGGGTGACCCCACTGTTCCAGTGACGTCTCCATCTTCAACAGCAACTGTGTCTTCTTCTGCTGGAGTCACACTCCGCTCCTGTAGTTCCTGTAGTTCTACGGAGAACTACAGGAGCATACTGCGCATGCGCGCAAGAGCGGAGTGTGACCCCAGCCAGAAGAAGACGCGGTTGCTGTTGAAGATGGAGGCGTCGCTGGAGTAGTGGGGTCACCCCTGTCGCCGTTTGAGCGCTAGGGCCTGCCCCCATTGCTGCAAGAAAACTCATTTGCATACCGGTTAAAACCGGTATTTCTAAGGAACGGCGCCGCAGAGACCACGTCTAAAGGTAAGAGACGAATAGCCTTTCTAAAGGCTATTCCGACGTCTAACGCACAACAAAAAGCGATTTAGTGGTAGAATCCCTTTAAGTATAGAGATTTGCATTATGTCATACCGCCCTGTATACCACTGAGTCAGGTACAGAAAAGTATATACTAAGAACATTAGCTTCTTTCTTATTGCTTATATATTATGATTCATTGTAATAGGTTTGGTAGAACACGCCATTGACCAGTAGTCACAGATGAAACCTTCCGGTGCTTTTATACAAATTATCCCGCAAACAAGGCAAATTATTTGCTTTTAAAGTGACTAGTGGAATTTAGCAGTCATCATGCATTATATACTTCAAAGGCAGGGATGAGTAAATGGCGGCTTTTATAGTCCAGACTTCTCCAACATGTAACTTTCCATTGACATTTTTTGCATTAAACATCATCTAAACTGTTTTTTGTATCTATAATCACGCCTGTGTACAATACAGATTTCTTCCGGATTTAGTTATCAGACACAAAAATGGCTTTGGAAATATTCTGTGGGCTGCACGCAATACAGACAATGCAGATTATAGGTAGGAAATGTTGCCTCTTCTTAGAGTATGTTCGCATTTGCCCCATAGACTATAACGGGTCCATGCGCTTTAACTGCACAGTGCTTGCAGTTGCGCTGATATTCCGTTCGGGGGGTAATCCTGCAGACTCCTTCCGGACGGGAAGCAAGCGATAATGTGAACTTATTCGTCCTGCAGAACCAGCATTGATTGGCCAAATGCTGTACACTGTATAGCATTCGGCCAATCAACGCTGGTCAATGCATTCCTATGAGAAAACGTCAGCTCCAGCATAACCGCAAGCTGCCAACTCTCCCGACTAGCAAAGACGAGCCTGCTGCAGAACCAGCGTTGATTTGCCGAATCAATCAATGCTAGTTCTGAATCGAATCTTTACTGCGAATAGGAGTAGTATTCGAATGAGTACGAGTATTTCGAATATTACTCGCTCATCTCTAGTCCTTAATAGAGGTACAATACACGCGTCTGACATGTCTATTGACAGCTATAGATGAAGGTTAAAGGGATTCTACCACTAAAGCAACATCTTTTCTAATTACCATGTTGGAATAGCCTTAAGAAAGGCTATTCGGCTCTTACCTTTAGACGTGGTCTCCATGGCACCGTTCCTTAGAAATACCAGTTTTAACCGGTATGCAAATGAGTTCTTCACAGCAATGAGGGCGGGCCCCAGCGCTCAAATGGTGATGGGGGCATCCCCATATTTCTAAGGAACGGTGCCGCAGAGACCACGTCTAAAGGTAAGAAACGAATAGCCTTTCTTAAGGCTATTCCAACGTGGTAATTAGAAAAAATGTTGCTTTAGTGGTAGAATCCCTTTAAGTTCCTTTCTTCAACTGGATTCTCTTCTACAATAACATAACAACACTGGGAATGGGGGGGAATTTATCACTCCTTCTACACGCATTTGGCCCAAGGCTCTTTCTTGCACCAAAGATATGCTACAACCCCCGATCTGTGATGTTCTACGACAGTTTCTAAATCTGACCCAATGTTGCCTGTGCAGTTCTTCAGTAAAGTCAAGGACGTACATCCTGGCTTCACTATGTAAGTGCAGTATGGCGCATGTGCGCTGAAGTCTCGGTGTCAGGGGCGTAACTTGAGGTGGTGTAGAGGGTGCAGTCGCACCAGGCCCCAGGAGCCTAAGGGGGACCATAGGCACTGGCATCAGTATTGAGATTGCAGCTTCCATCTGGCCCATAAACCAAGGAGACCCACAGATTACCCTAACCACACTAAGGTGGATTAAACTCTTTTTAGCCCCCGTAAGTTGAAAGTGGCCTATGCGATTACGGAATGTGCCCCGAGTCGGCAGACCCCCGAAACTGGGAGATAGAGATCGACGAGTGCTGGCCAGAGAAACCGCACCCAACCGATGGCTCCCATACACCAGGAGTCTCACCAGGCACCCGGGAGTATTGTGTCGCTCAATCCCATCCGTAAGGAAGCGTCTGCTGGGGTCTACCAACTATTGTATAGTAATAAATGTTGTTTGTCTATTTTACCGCAGGTGTCCAAATACTTATTGGTAGACATTGTATAATGTACAGCAATGTTATACCCTGCTGCCTTCCTACTATATGTTAGTACACTCTGATACCGATCACATGTATATCACTGGTTACAAGCAGATAAGGAGGCTTTCTTATTCTCCGATCACCCTGTCAGGAAACTTGTTACGTGACTGCATGTAAATTTGCAACAACATAAAGAATCCTCTCTTAGTCGCAGCTATTGATGTCCACGAACATTCTACTCTCATAATGATGTCGGTCTAACACTTCAATGGGAGGGGAGGACATGACAGATAATATCAGTAACAGCGGAAGCTTTGAAGGTCCCCACAAAGAAGACGCTGGCAGTCGTATTATAGTCCTAATTAGAGAACCAAAATCCTTTATCTAGACAGGGGTGCCCGAGAGCCACAAGCAACCACAAAATGAAACACACGACAACAAAAAGGAAGACGAAAACCATCAGTATTTGGTTTATTGGACTTGCTGTGCGTATAACAGCGTTTGTTAAAATAACCAGGTTGCGTCTTTTTTTACTTGTAGTACTATTGTTATTTAGGAAGTATATCCAATCGCATAGAGCTCCGTGTAATTATTACATCACGGCAGACCATGTACTCGCTCTATACACCCTGGTAGAATCTGCCTTGGGGTTGCTTCATTGATTTATACTTGCGGCAATTTTGGAATTATTACTTATTAGCTATACAGAGCACAGTACTGCATGGAACTACTGTACATGGGATTATTACATTGCAACAGACCTTACCAATGTATTGTATTCTCACTATACATCCTTTTGATGGTTTCCATATTGTTGACAGAATTCAGTGGACAGCCACATTCATGCGCTTACCCCCATCTGGATACTCCCATTGATGACTCCCTAGGTTTTCAGGGCCAGGGGACTCCTATTCTCACAATGGGTTGAGGGGGTACATAGTTTAAACCAGCAACAATGTTTCTCTTCCAGGAATGTACACCCTAAGAAGGTTAGCAAATCTATGGATAAAGAGCCTTGCCCACAAATAACTTGTATCAGTTCTCATCTGTAAATAGGTCCAGTGATTCCAGTGCAATGGGATTTTTTTCTCTAGCCCCCACCATTCCCAAGCAAGCAGTGCTGTTAGTTTTGGTGCTTGAGATGCTACTTAAGCTTTGTACTGTCAGGTAGGATTAGGAATGAAGTCATGATTCTGGCAACAAATGTATGACAAAAATCGCAATTTATGGAATACTGGCATAAAAATTGTCTCTTTTGCACACTCTTTTGTGTTAACTACTTTTCCTAAAAGTGGGTGAGGCGTTGTTGTACAGGGGCGGAGCTTTTTAGCCCAACACATGTTTGACCAGCGCTTTATTTTCTTTTATGCAGCCTGTAGCCCCATAGAACAGAATGGAGTGCCGGCCACAAGCAATGGTGCTCGATTCCCAAGGAGGTCTTAGAGGGACTATCGGTGCCCCATTCGTCTGATCACTGGGTTACCCGGCTATAGGGTGTCCAGTGATCAGACACTTATCTCCATAGATAATCAATAAGAGAACCGTGAGAGCCAATGTTTTGCGTGTGTACCGATCGACTGTTTAGAGCACAGTGTACAGAGCTGGACGCACATGGATCAGTACACTGTGCCGTGGCCATGCATCGCTGTTGCAGATCAGTTTCCAAATCTAAGGCTGGGTTCCCACTACCGCCGTTATGTTGGAAATCCTGGGGAAACTGGACAGTGGACGGCTTGCCGGTGGTCAGCTTTCAAACCCTTTCATTTGAATGGGTTTTTAAAGGTGACCGCCGGTGTCTGTATGCGGCCTGTCTGTCTGGAAACCCTTGTTTTTGCAAAGTCACAAGCAGGAATTTGTGTCTGTGCAAAAAATGTGTTACCAGGTGGATAAGCCGCATACTGACGGTTCAAATGAATGGGTTTTAAAGCTGACCACCGGAAAGCCGTCCCCTGTCCAGTTTCTCCGGGGTTTACAACGGAAACCCCGGGGCGGACATTGATGGTAGTGTGAAATCACAATGCCAGTTAAACCACGCTTCTCTAACCATGCACTTTTTTGGGGGTACAAAAAAGGTGGCAATCCTAGATGGATCCATTACAAGCTGTAGTCCTCCTCTAACCTGCGTTTTGGGAAGAGTGTTATTTGGGGTAAAATAAAGTTGGTTTTAGCCATCCTCTCTCCAACTGAACTGCTCAGATAAGTATTGCTACAAGTATGACCTATATTTGATGTCATTGAAACACTGTTAAGACCGGTCGGTTCTTAAGCCGTCTATGACGGAGTGGAAAGGTTTTAACGGAACTGCAATAGAATGTCTGATTATCGCAGAACAATGGATTTTACCTTCATGTTTCATATCTGAAATTTTCAATTTTGGGGTTTAGTGGTGCCTTAAAGGCTCACAATGACCAAACTTCTGAGCTTGTAATTTAGGATATAAGAAAGAAGAACCTATTTCGGTGCTCGAGAGTGAGAAAAACTTGATTTTATCTAAGACTCATCATCTTAGTGAATAGGAGAGTGTCACTCTTCTGCCGCCCATGTGACAGGCGGGGGATTTCTCTGTTTGGCTCTTAGACTGTGTAACAATTTTCCATCAACTTAATTTGTGTGACACGTAATCCGGAGCCCAGAAATCCTACTGAAATATTATAGCGCGTGTCAGTACTGCAAAAAAAGCTATTAAACTATCTATATCGGGACGTAGCCCCATGGAATATGGAGATCTATAAAAATATATGGTCAGTTTAGCCAGCTCCCTTCTTTGGAAAAAGCATAAAGAAACTTTATATACAGACATATACTGTGCTATACATAACTTATATTTACATTGGCGGTTTCAATGGGATTCCTTGAACGTATTTACATTGAACTGATGCGTGCAATGCAAGTTATAGTTTGTGCTGTTGAGTGGTTACATACTATATCATTATGTGCACTTTATTAGTCTCTAATTCTTCTTTATTGTATTATACAGTTATGTTATGGTGGAAACCATTCTGCTCAGCTGTTATTGATATAAGAATTTCATATAAGAAGATCAAAAAAGCAGAGGGCGCTCACCTGAGCATTGCTAGAAGTGTCTTAATAAGACAAAGTGTCCTTGTAGCTGTGCGTACATAGACAAGTATAAAGCTTCCCGCTATCTATGAGCCTTGGGAATTCTTCAGGCCCCTTACTTAAGATGCATAGGTCCTTCTGTAAAACCAGGGTTGTCACAGGGAATACTATATAACTAGAGATGAGCGAACAGTAAAATGTTCACGGTTCGATATTCGTTTCAAGTAGCCCCTCAATATTCAACTACTCGAATCGAATATCGAACCCTATTAAAGTCTATGGGGGGAAAATGCTCGTTTCAGGGGTAGGCAACGTTCGATCAAATTATACTTACCAAGTCCACGAGTGAGGGTCGGGCTGGATCCTCCGAGAAGTCTTCTCCGTGCAGCTTCCCCGCAACATCTTCTGGCTCTGAATTCACTCTGCCAGGCATCGGGCCTGGGCAGAGCCGACTGCGCATGCCCGCACTACAAGGCCTGATGCCTGGCAGAGTGAATTCAGAGCCGGAAGACGCCGCGGGGAAGCTGCACGGAGAAGACTTCTAAAGGTAGGAGAAGAACCAGCGTTGATTGGCCGACTATATAGCATTCGGCCGATCAATACTGGTTCTGCATCGAACTTTTACATTCGAATAGCGAGTGGTACTTGATCGAGTACGAGTATTTCGAATACCGTAGTATTCGATCGAGTACCTACTCGATCGAGTACTACTCGCTCATCTCTATATATAACGCCAAATAACCATCATGACCCTAAGTCCCCATTGTCAGTTGTCTATGGAGGACTTTGACCCTCTCACTAAGTTACTTTGTGGCAGTGTTATTAGGGTATGTTCACACGGCGGAATTTGGGGGCACCAACAGGTGATAAGAATACTAAGAATCTTGAGTGCACAGATACACAGTCCAGACACATTAATGTGACCACCTATCAAAATCCAGAATAACCCCCTTTGGCAGAGCGGACCGCTGCGAGACGTGCAGGAAGAGAGGGGATGTTGTGATGACGGTCACTGGGATGTTGAGCCATGCCGACTCCAGTGCCGTGGCCAGCTGCACTAGGTTACATGGTTGAGCATCCATGGCGCGAACAACCCGATCGAGGTGGTCCCACAGATTCTCCATTGGGTTCAAGTCCGGAGAATTTGCTGGCCAAGGGAGTACGGTAAACTCATCCTGGCGCTCCTTGAACCGTGCACGTACATTGCAAGCTTTATGACAAGTCACATTGTCCTGCTGGTAGATGCCATCATCCTGAGGAAAAACTATTCACATGTAGGGGTGAACGTGGTCCGCAAGGATAGATGCATACTTGTGTTGATCCATCGTGCCTTCCACAATGATGAGTGCACCCAGATGGCTGATGACACGTGCCTTCTGCCATTATTTATGTAACGTTGCGGTGGTCACATTAATAGGACTGGACTGTGTATGTCGTGAACAAGTGTATATGGTGGTCTTGGCCCACGTAGAGAAGGAAAGGGAAAAATACATGCTGCTGAGATGTATAGATGGGACACAGCTGCCAGTTTTGAGTGGCATGGAGGGGTCTAGACAAACTTTTGCACCGGTTCCCGTGAGCCTTTAGTTATGCCCTTGACGAAGATGATACAGTATATAGTTAGGGGTAAGAGTGTTGCAAAGTAGCACATGAAGTATATTATAGATCTGTGTGATCTCCATTAGAAGATATACTATTTATACTACTCTTAATTAGAGATGAGCGAACACTAAAATGTTCGAGGTTCGAAATTCGATTCGAACAGCCGCTCACTGTTCGAGTGTTCGAATGGGTTTCGAACCCCATTATAGTCTATGGGGAACATATACTCGTTAAGGGGGAAACCCAAATTCGTGTCTGGAGGGTCACCAAGTCCACTATGACACCCCAGGAAATGATACCAACACCCTGGAATGACACTGGGACAGCAGGGGAAGCATGTCTGGGGGCATAAAAGTCACTTTATCTCATGGAAATCCCTGTCAGTTTGCGATTTTCGCAAGCTAACTTTTCCCCATAGAAATGCATTGGCCAGTGCTGATTGGCCAGAGTACGGAACTCGACCAATCAGCGCTGGCTCTGCTGGAGGAGGCGGAGTCTAAGATCGCTCCACACCAGTCTCCATTCAGGTCCGACCTTAGACTCCGCCTCCTCCAGCAGAGCCAGCGCTGATTGGCCGAATTCCGTACTCTGGCCAATCAGCGCTGGCCAATGCATT